>NC_134261.1:12392720-12551730 GCF_965152275.1 Natator depressus
AACCCATTCAGGGAAACTGAGGCAGGGGGAGGGGATGGGACTGAGCTAAGTACACAGAGCTGGGGATAGAACCCAGGAGTCCGAGCACCCAGCTGTCCTCCCCCGCTCCCCGGCTCTAATCACTAGACCTCAGTCCCCGCCCAGAGCCAGGAATAGAACCCAGGAGTCCTGGCTCCCACCTCCCCCCGCTCTAACCACTAGACCTCGCTCGTTCTCTGCCCCCAGGGGGCTGCGGTGTCTGACTGAGCTTCCTGGTGGGACTAATTTATCCCTGCTGAGCCCCCTGCCCCCCGCCACATCCTCCCGCCCCCCCCAGCTACATCCTCTCCCACCCTTCCCCCCCACACACTCCACACACGCAGCTTTGGGTCCCCCGGCTCCTACAGAGGCCCTCCGCGCTCATGGCTGCCCCCTGCCGGCCGCGCTCGGGGCTGCACGGTGTGTATCTTAGACCCCGTAATGCCCGAGGGGGATTCCTCGCCTGCTCTCTGGGGCTGCGCTGGGGCTGTCAGGGCCCTGCTATCCCCGGACAGGCTGTGGGGCACCCTGAGGAAGGGGCACCGGGCTGCCCGGGGGTCGATCGGCTGGAGGGGGGAACGTCGCCCTGTCCCGTAGGCTGAGACCCGGAGCGGGGAATCCACAGCTCCAAGCCTAGTGCTGCTGTGAGTGTCTGGAGAGCGGGGGAGCAGGGGGGCTAGGAGCCCGGATGCCTGGGTTCCATCCCCTGGTCTGGGAAGGGAGGGGGGTCTAGTGGTTACAGCGGGGGGGGGGCTGGGACCAGGACTCCTGGGTTCTCTCCCCAACTCTGGAGGGGAGTGGGGTCCAGTGGTTAGAGCGGGGGGGCTGGGAGCCAGGACTCCTGGGTTCTCCCCCCAGCTCTGGGAGGGAAGTGATGTCCAATGGTTAGAGCAGGGGGGGCTGGGACCAGGACTCCTGGGTTCTCCCCCCAGCTCTGGGAGGGAAGTGATATCCAGTGGTTAGAGCAGTCAGGCTCACAGCCAGGAGAAGGGGGCAGGCCTGTCCCTTGTGGGGAAGAGACCCAGGAACTGACTAGAATATGAAGGGGGGGAAGGGGAACGTGGGGGGACAGAACCCAGGAGTCCTAACTCCCAGCCTGCCCTCCCATCCCACTGCTCTAACCACTCGACCCCATTCCCCCCCATTGGATGCCCCCCTGGCTTATCGATCCCCCGGTGCCGGAGCAGTGCCACTGTGTCAGAGCGCCCCACACCGGTCGGGAGATAGGAGGGGATTGACGGCCCCAGCATAGCCCGCACTGCGCTGGCGGGGAATCCCCCTCGGGCATTACGGGGTCTAAGATACATACCGCGGGCCACCGAACGTGACCCACAGAGGGGAAGCACTGAGCACAGTGGCCTCCATAGGAGCCGGGGGACCCAAACCTGCGTGTCTGGACTGGGGTGCGGTGGGGTGGGGGTGAGAGAATGTGGGGGCGGGGGGCTCTGCAGAGAAAGAGCCAGCCGGGGAGCTCAGTCAGACATCACAGCCCCCTGCAGGCAGAGAACAAGCAAGGTCTAGTGGTTAGAGTGGGGGCGGGGGCTGGGAGCCAGGACTCCTGGGTTCTCTCCCCAGCTCTGGGAGGGGTGTGGGGCCTAGTGGTTGGGGGGGGGGCTGGGAGCCTGGACTCCTGGGTTCTCTCCCCAGCTCTGGGAGGGGAGTGGGGCCTAGTGGTTAGAGCAGGGAGAAGGGGGCTGGGAGCCTGGGTTCTATTCCTGGCTGGCATAAGATTTCCTCCCTACCAATCGGGACTGCCAGTCCCGCCCCCCACTTTCCTGTGGGGCATGGCTCCAGGGGGCAGTTTCACTTACCGCCTGGGGGGATCCGTGCCTGGAGGCTCAGGGGATCACTGCCAGGAGAAGGGGGGAGGCCTGGCCCTTGGGGGCAGAGACCCAGGAACTGACTAGGATACAAAGGCTGGAAGGGGAATGTGTGGGGAGAGAACCCAGGTGTCCGGCCTCCCAGACCCCCCCTGCTCTAACCCACCAGACCCCACTCCCCTCCCACAGCCAGGGCAAGAACCCAGGAGTCCTGGCTCCCAGCTAAGCTAATCCCCAAGACAACTAGAGCCCCTGCCGCCCCCCTACAAACCTTCCCAATGCCCCCCAGCACCAGGCTTCCCCCTGCTCCCCAGCCTGCCTGCCCCCCCACCCTTGCCTCTGGCTCCCCTCCCCCACCCCTGTACAGAGGGCCCTGGCAGGGTGATGTGGGGTGGGGGAGGGGCCACCCCCCCCCCAGTTTCCAACACCCCCTTCCCCTCCCCCCGCAGCTCACCCCAAGCTAGCGGCTGCTTCAGTCCTTCCCCGACTGATGCTGCAGCTCTGGCTCTGCGGGGCCCCCCCACCCCCCCATACACTCACTTCCTCCGCCCCTATTTCCTGCCCCTGCCCCTCGCGGTGGGGTGGGGCTGGGAGCCAGGACTCCTGGGTTCTCTCCCTGGCTCTGGGAGGCCTAGTGCGTTAGAGCAGGGGGGGCTGGGAACCAGGACTCCTGGGTTCTCTCCCTGGCTCTGGGAGGGGTGCGGGCGCTGGTGGTTAGAGCAAGGGGGGTTGGAAGCCCGGACTCCTGGGTTCTCTCCCTGGCCCTCTCCCTGTCTCCAGCCCACAGCCCTCTCCGGGCTGAGACTTACTCCCAAGAGTGAAGGGGAATCAGTCTCTGGCCTCGCTGGGTGCCAGGACTCCTGGGTTCTCTCTCTGCCCCTCCAGTGCATCTGGTCTCCAGCAGAGACGGGGGAAGTTGGAGACCCAGAGACCCCAGCCAGCCAGTGAGACCCCCCCCAACTTCCCAGCCAGCACCACCACTTACAGCCCGGCCTCCCTGGGGGGACCCCGGTGTCCAACTGGAGAGGGGCGCCTGGCATGGGGCAGCATGGCACAGAGGGGCCTGGCTCCTTCCAGGGGGGCATTGGGGGAAAGCACATATAATGGGGGGGTGCACGGGATGGGGGGGGACAGGAATACACTCCCTCTAGCCTTTGGTCCTCCCACTCACAGCTGGCAGGGCCCGTCTGAACCACCGGGCCCAGACCCGCTCCCAGCGCTCCTGAAATGCGGCCACCTCTGGGGTGGAGAAGAACAGGGCTGGGACAGCCCACAGCAACGCTGGGGGTGGAGAGAGGAGACTGCCGGGGGGAGTGCGCCCCACAGCACAGCCCCCCCACCCCCACCCCCACCCCCCAGCATGCACCTGAGGCCTCGGGGCCAGCCCTGACACACAGGAAGAAACTTTCCTTCCTGTGTCAACACCCGAGGTCCTGAGACACCTTCTGCTCCCGGAGCCAGGTGTGTCAGCCCGAGAGCCCCACACCCGCCTTGCCCCCGCCCCACCCACTTGGCGCGGGCCTCCCTTCCCTTACTGCCAGGGAGGTTATTTCGGCCTTGCCTGCCCTGGGGTGAGAACGCCACCCTGGAGACCTCAGGGCTGGAGAGGGAGAGGATAGAACCCAGGAGTCCTGGCTCCCAGCCCCCCGCCCCCGGCTCTAACCCACCTGGCCCCACTCCCCTCCCAGAGCCGGGGAGAGAACCCAGGAGTCCTGGCTCCCAGCCCCCCTTCTCTGACCCACCAGGCCCCACTCCCCCCCCAGAGCCGGGGAGAGAACCCAGGGGTCCTGGCTCCCAGCCCCCCCTGCTCTAACCCACCAACCCCCACTCCCCTCCCAGAGCCAGGGAGAGAACCCAGGAGTCCTGGCTCCCAGCCCCCCTTCTCTGACCCACCAGGCCCCACTCCCCCCCCAGAGCCGGGGAGAGAACCCAGGAGTCCTGGCTCCCAGCCCCCCTTCTCTGACCCTCCAGGCCCCACTCCCCCCCAGAGCCGGGGAGAGAACCCAGGGGTCCTGGCTCCCAGCCCCACTCGTGCAGAGGTACCTGCCCGCAGACAAAGCTCCTTCCCCATTCCCTGAACACTGAGATCCCGACTCATTTCACGTCTCTCACTTCCTCGTTCACCGGCTCTGGCGACCCCCAGACGCTGACGCTGTGGGGCTGGCTCGGACGAGCCCCATCCCTTTCGGAGCCGGCATGCCTGGGTGCTCCCCCAGAGGAAACGCAGAGAAGGCCTGGGGACCCCTAATGGCAGGGCCAGCACTGACGGCCAGAGAGAGCCCGCAGCTGCCCCCCTCTCCGCCCCCCGCAGCCAGCGCCCCCTGCTGCCCCCCACCTCACCCCCTGCAGCCCGGCACCCCCTAGCGACGCCCTGGCTGCCCGGGGAGAGCCCACCTCTGGAGGGGAGCCCCAGGACCCCTCAGCCCACAGGGACCCACGGGAGCAATGGGGCGGGCTGGGGGGCACCTGGGGACATCTGCTGAGCCGTGCTGGGGGCCCGGGCTGGATGCTGGGTCCGGGGGGCTGGGCAGGAAACAGCCCCCGCCCAGCAGCGCAATGCGGACGCGTCCCCGCCGCCCCCCTTGTCCCCCGGGGCTCGGGCTGCGGCTGCAGACCCGGCTCTGCGGCGCCACCCACCTTCGGTCGCCTTCACGGGCGCACGGTCCCCCCCGGGGCGCAGGATCCGGGGCGCACGGTCGCCCCTGGGGATGTAGGACCCGGGGTGCAGGGTCCCCCCTGGGGATGTAGGATCCGGGGCGCACGGTCGCCCCTGGGGCGCAGGATCCGGGGCGCACGGTCCCCCCTGGGGATGTAGGATCCGGGGCGCACGGTCGCCCCTGGGGCGCAGGATCCGGGGCGCACGGTCCCCCCTGGGGATGTAGGATCCGGGGCGCACGGTCCCTCCCTGGGGCGCAGGATCCGGGGCGCAGGGTCCCCCCTGGGGATGTAGGATCCGGGGCGCACGGTCCCCCCCCGGGGCGCAGGATCCGGGGCGCACGGTCCCCCCTGGGGATGTAGGATCCGGGGCGCACGGTCCCTCCCTGGGGCGCAGGATCCGGGGCGCAGGGTCCCCCCTGGGGATGCAGGATCCGGGGCGCACGGTCCCTCCCTGGGGCGCAGGATCCGGGGCGCAGGGTCCCCCCTGGGGATGTAGGATCCGGGGCGCTCCGGGCCCGGGCCGCTGGGTCCCGCCCGAGGATCCGGGCTCAGCCGCCCTTTGTCCCGCACACGCCGCCGGGCTGCTGCAGGCGGCCGCTGCCTGCGCTCGGGGCAGGCGCCGCCGCCTCCATGTGACCGGCCCGGGATGGGGGGCGGAGCCGGGATGTGGGGGGACGGGGGGCGGGGGCGGGGAGAACACGACTGGAGTCCCGGCTCCCGGCCTGGGACGGAACCGGCAGCGCCCCCAGCCTGGCACCAAGACCCCCACCGCATCCTGGCACGGCGCCCCCCAGCCTGGTACCGCCCCCCCGGCCTGGCACCGCGCCCCCCACCTAGCACGGCACCCCCAGCCTGGCACCACACTCCCCATCCCGGCACTGCGCCCCCCTGCCTGGCACCGCACCCCCAGCCTGGCACCGCACCCCCATCTTGGCACCACGCCCCCCAGCCTGGTACCACACCCCCAGCCTGGCACCGTGCACCCCCACCTGGCACGGCACCCCCAGCCTGGCACCGCACCCCCAGCCTGGCACCGTGCCCGCACCTGGCACCGTGCAATCCTGGCACCGTGCACCCCCACCTGGCACCGCGCCCCCCAGCCTGGTACCGCCCCCCAGCCTGGCACCGTGTCCCCCACCTGGCAGGGCACCCCCAGCCTGGCACCATGCCCTCCTGCCTGGCACCGTACCCCCACATGGCACTGCACGCCCAGCCTGGCACTGCACCCCCATCTTGGCACCACGCCCCCCAGCCTGGTACCGTGCCCCCCATCTTGGTACCATGCCCCCACCTGGCACCATGCAATCCTGGCACCGCGCCCCCATCCTGTCATTTCTGGTGAGCCGCCAACCACACCCCAGGCCCCAACCTGCTCCCCGGCCGGCCTTTGCCCCCTTTATCTCCGGGTGTGGCTCGCGGGGAAGGGGGCTGAACCGCTCACCCATGTGTCCTAGGCCCCACACTGCACCCAGACCAGCGATTCTCCTCCCCCCCAAGGGCTTCCCCAGCTCCCTCCCCGGCCCGGTGGGGAGCCCAGCAGGGGGCGCTCTCCCCTAGGCACCAGGGCGGCGCTAGGGGGCGCTGTTGCTAAAGGGGGCCCAAGGCTGCAGGAGCCACGTGACTGTCCCCCGCGGGCCTGGGGCGCCTGTGGCCACACTGAGCATGCGCACGCGGACCGAGCCTGCGCAGCGAGCTCGGCTGACGCCACTGCCCTTCTCCCTGCCCGCCCTTGCGCCCGGGGCTGGGGGGCCGCTGTGGGGGCGGGGCGGAGCAGGGCGCTGGGCGGGGGGGTCCGGCAGCCGGAGGCGGGGTCAGGAGAGGGGCAAACTCCGGGTGGGGGGGGCCATTCCCTCTGTTCCACGTCCAGTCGCCAGGGGGCGCTGGGCTGCAGGGACCGGGGGGGCAGCAGGGGGCGCTGGGGCTGCAGGGAGTTGGGGGAGCAGCAGGGGGCGCTGGGCTGCAGGGAACGGGGGGGGCAGCAGGGGGCGCTGGGGCTGCAGGGACCGAGGAGGCAGCAGGGGGCGCTGGGGCTGCAGGGACCGGGGGGGGCAGCAGGGGGCGCTGGGCTGCAGGGACCGGGGGGGGCAGCAGGGGGCAGCAGGGGGTGCTGGGCTGCAGGGACCAGGGGGGGGGCAGCAGGGGGCGCTGGGGCTGCAGGGACCGGGGGGGGCAGCAGGGGGCGCTGGGGCTGCAGGGACCGGGGGGGCAGCAGGGGGCAGCAGGGGGCGCTGGGCTGCAGGGACCGGGGGGGCAGCAGGGGGCAGCAGGGGGTGCTGGGCTGCAGGGACCGGGGGGGGGCAGCAGGGGGCGCTGGGCTGCAGGGACTGGGGGGGCAGCAGGGGGCGCTGGGCTGCAGGGAACGGGGGGGCAGCAGGGGGCGCTGGGCTGCAGGGACTGGGGGGGCAGCAGGGGGCGCTGGGCTGCAGGGAACGGGAGGGGCAGCAGGGGGCAGCAGGGGGCGCTGGGGCTGCAGGGAGTTGGGGGGGCAGCAGGGGGCGCTGGGCTGCAGGGAACGGGGGGGCAGCAGGGGGCACTGGGGCTGCAGGGACCGGGGGGGGCAGCAGGGGGCGCTGGGGCTGCAGGGAACGGGGGGGGGCAGCAGGGGGCGCTGGGCTGCAGGGACCGAGGAGGCAGCAGGGGGCGCTGGGGCTGCAGGGAGTTGGGGGGGCAGCAGGGGGCGCTGGGCTGCAGGGACCAGGGGGCAGCAGGGGGCGCTGGGCTGCAGGGACCGGGGGGGGCAGCAGGGGGCGCTGGGCTGCAGGGACCGAGGAGGCAGCAGGGGGCGCTGGGGCTGCAGGGACCGGGGGGGGGCAGCAGGGGGCGCTGGGGCTGCAGGGACCGGGGGGGCAGCAGGGGGCTCTGGGGCTGCAGGGAGTTGGGGGGGCAGCAGGGGGCGCTGGGCTGCACAGAGCAGGGTGGGGGCAGTAGGGGGCGCTGGGCTGCAGGGGGCGCTGGGCCCTAGGGGGGGCGGGTTGAATGAGCCCTGTCCTAACAGCTGGAAGCCCGGGCAATGGACAGACCCTGATGCTGGTTGTCTCCAGTCCCTTTATTTGGCCGCCGCATAGGATCCGCCGTGGTGCCCATGGGGGCTGAGCCGTGGGTCACATGCACGGCTTGGCCACCCCCGAGCTGGGGGGGAGGGATGTGCTTCAGAAGCAATAGCAGCCCCCACCCCAGAGGTGGCCGCATCTCCACAGCGGGTGAGGGATTCCCCCGCCCCACCCCAGAGGCAGCTGTGTCTTGGGTCTGAGAGTAGGGGAAGCCCCACGGAGAGCGTGGGGTGATGGGACAGGCAGTGGGGAGGAGTTGAGACTGGGTGGGGCTCGGCTTCCACACGCCCACAGAGCATCTGGCCCGCGGCGTTAGGTGGACCAGCAAGGAAATAGGGCACACGTGGAATTGGCTTCCTGAGTCTGCAGAGAGCCTGAGTCCGTCGCTCCCTGGGGCATGACCTGCCCTGGATGAGACCCCACGATGCCCTCGGTCTGGCGGGTGCGAGGACCAGGGGCTGTGCAGCAGACCCTGCCGCGGGGGGGGAGGCTGTGTGTGACAAAGTGGGAATGTCCTTCATGTTTTGTCTGAATACTGGGTGAGTGCCTCAGTTTCCCCTCGGTGTTACTCAAGCGTTTGTGACCCGTCTGGCCGCAGGGGCTGTCAGTTCCTGTGCTCACGAGCTCCGGTCTAGGCTGTGTTCCCCCCGTCTCCGGAACCTGCCACGCTGGCTGAGAGTCGTGGCCGACTGCGGGGTCGGGGTGCAGGGCCCTTTGGGGGAAGCAGCCTGTGACCCCCCCGTTCAAGGAAGAGGGCTGCAGAGCGGCCCAGGGCCAAAGCAGGGCTGGTCGGGAGAAGCGCCGGTCTGGTGGGAGGGGCATGGGAGACAGGCAGGGGCAGTGGGGGGGCTGACGGTTCTCCCCACGCGCATGGGGCGGGCGAGCCCCAGGAAGGGAAGAGCTGGTGACCCCGAAGGCCAGCGTTGGCCCAAGGACACGCGTGCCCCTCACACGTAGGTCCGCAGCCAGTCCCTCGCCTGGCACTCGGGGCCCGGCGGTTGCCCGCAGCCAGAGTCCCTCCTGCTGGCGGCACCGTGGGCCCGCCGGCCCGGCTTGCCCGTCTCCTCGGCCTCCCGGCAGATCTGCATGGCCCGCGCCAGGCTCAGCCCATCCTCCCGGAGCAGCCGGGCCCGCATGGCCTCATCCCGGCAGCCCAGCACCAGCTGGGCCCGCACCAGGGACTCCCGCCGGGCCCCTGCAGCCGGCTGCGGAAGAGGAAGCGCCGGTAGGTCTCTCCGCGCCCCGGCAGGCAGCGCTCCTGGAGCCGGGCCGGCACCGCGGCCAGCTCGTCCTCCTCCCCCGGCAGGGCCATGGCGCTGGCAGGAGCCGCTGCCCCCGGCTCCCTTTATCCCCGCACGCCGGTGACTCAGGGCAGGCCCCGGGCAGGCAGGTGGCATGGGCCGTGCCCGCCGGCGGTGACTCACCCCTCCCGTGACGGGCGTGACGTGAGCCCTGTGAGCTGCTGCCCCGGGCGCGTCCCACGCCGGCAGGGTGCACCGCCCTGGGTACCCCTGCCCCCAATCCAGAGGGAGGGGAGGAGGAAGTGGGTGGAGCCATGGGGAAGGAAGGGAGACGGGGGGCCAGGGAACACAGGGGTGAGGTTGAGGGCATCGGCCAGGGCTGAGGCCCTTGGTAGCCACTGGGCTTGTTGTCTGGGCCCAGGCTGTCTGCCCACCCATCGCCCCCCACCCTGCCCCACCAGCCTGGTGGCATTGAGTCTCCCCCTGCCCTGAGGAGCCCGACCCTGAGCCCTGTGGGATGAGCAAGGCTGCACCATGGGAGGCCGGCTCCTTTCTGCCCCTGGGGTGCAGCCGTGGGCTCTGTGCTCCAGCTCGCTCGTCCCTGGCACGGAGGCCCCCCGAGGGGGTGCTGAGCCTGACCCCTTCCATCTCAGACAGGAGGGTTATGGGGAGACTCCCCCGGCCGGTGGGCCACGGAGAGGATGGGGAGACGGTTACACCATGTAGTCTGCACATGGGGGGAAATAAACCTTCCTGACCCCTGCAGAGGGTGGCCCTGAAGCATGAGAGTGGAGGGGAGCCAGGCAGCGCTGGTCGGGCGTCTCACTGCCCCCTAGCTGGCCAGCCTGGCAAATGAGCAGAATAATAATTGCTCGGGGTGGAACCAGGCACTTCTGAATTTTGGGGGACTCAAAATGGCCGGAAAAGGTTCGTTTCGGGTCCAATACAATGGGTTCAGGGGAGGCGCTGCGAGCCGTTTGAAGGAAAGCGAGGGAGAGGAAGGGCTCACGTCACACACCGGTTTGAATCCCCACTCTGGAGCCGACCTATGTCTGGCCATTCCCAACTAAGTGCTCCAACCATGGGGGTCTGGGTTATTCTGGGGTGGGCGTCCCTCCATCTTTCCTCTTGAGTCAGGACTCCTGGGTTCTCTCCCTGGCTCTGGGAGGGAAGTGGGGGGCTAGTGGTTAGAGCAGGGGGCTGGGAGCCAGGTCTCCTGGGTTCTAGCTTCAGCTCTACTGGGTGACATTGGGCAAGCCACTTCCCCTTTTGTGCCTCAGTTTGCCTGTCCATAAAATGGAGCCAATAACCCCCATCGATCGATTTTAAGGCCAGAGGACACGTGGGGCTCCCTCCTTCTCTGTCCCCCTGTGCTCATGCAGCGCCTGGCCCCAAAGGGCACCGGGGCAGGGACTGGGGTGCTGAGCCGCAACTGCAACAGAATGAAATAATCAGAAATCTAAAGCCCCCCCCCAGTCATTATCTCTACCAAGACCCCGGATTTCCCGGCTCACCTCCCAGTTCTTACAGGCAGGGAGCTGGCAAAGCGGCAGCCCCCAGGCCAGGATTTTGACAACAGGGAAACTGAGGCAGTGGGAGGGGAATTGACCAGGGACAGCAGCAGGGCTGGGAAGGGAATCCAGGCGCCCGGGACGCCGGTCCTGGGCTCCGTCCGCTAGGCCGGGCGCCATCCCTGGCGCACAGTTGGCGCATAGGGTATGTGTGGGGCAGGCCCAGCCGTGGGGCTGCTGCTTGGGCCCGGGAACCTGCAAGTGACTCTGGGGTGAGGCAAACGCCCGTCCCCTCCCTTGTGCAACCCCCTCCCCCCTCCCCTTGCAATCCCCTCCCCATGGCCCCTCCCCTGTGCAAGCCCCTCCCCATCTTGCTGCCGGGCAGAAACAGGAACCGAGGCAGGGGAGCTGGGCACCCCCAGGCAAATGGGGGAAATTCATTGCTAGTGGCTGACGGCAAGCAGCAGGCTCAGGGCGAGTCTCACTCGGGCTGCGGGCACCAGCTGGGCTGTAGCCCACGGCTGAAATCCTCCAGCTGTCTGGCAACGCGGCCCAGGACAAGAAACCCCCGATTACCCCCTGGCCACTCGCCCTGACAAAGAGCTCAACAGGCGGCCAGGCAAGGGGTCCTGCCCAACATCCAGGCCATGCTGCTGCCCCACAAAACTGAAAACCACAAAGCCACAGCGAAGCGACGGGTGGGGGCCGATGGCTCCAACCCCAAAGGCTGAGCCCCGCTCTCCGAGGGAGGGCTGGAAGCCCGGCTCAGCGCGATGCTGGAAGTGGAGGACAGCAGGCCAGCCTGTTACATGGCTTTGGGGAGTGCTGGGGGGAGCGTGGAAGGACCCCTTTGATGGGACCAACAAGTTAAGAGTGACCCACACAAACTGGCCTCCACTTAAGGCCGAGCTGCTGCCAGCTAATGAACAAATACTTCCTTGAATATTGTTACACAAACAGTCACATGAATCTCCCCCACCTAAGGAGAAAAACCCTGACGGCAGGCGCCCGCAGAGGACAGTTTCGGTGAGAGCTGCAGCTCCATGATTGCTACGGGGGAGAGCTGAGGCCGGCAGCTGGGGTTGGCAACGGGAGTGCAGAGGGAAGTAGGACCAGGAGATAAATCACACAGAACTGGAAAGAGCCCAGCAGAAGGCTTTCATCCAACCCATCCCTGCCCAGAGCAGGGGATTCAAACTCCCCCGCCACTCCTCGCAGGCCCCAGCTCGGGTCCAGGCGCTGCAGACTCACAGCGAGATCGAGACCCCGCTGGGCAGATCTCGGAGGATACTGACACCAGGGTTGATATGTCCTCCAGTTCCCTGAGCCTGTGCTACCTAAACCCTCCTGCCCAACCCTTCCCAACACCCCATCTGCCTGCCCCACCTCCTCCCACTTCCCTGCGGGGCTCCAGGGAGCAGGGGGGGTGTGAGAAATTCCAACCTCCCCCTTGGGCTCTGGGCTGGGATCGTCTCCAGCTGGCCAGTCCCACCACCGAGGAGACCCAGCCTCAGCCCAAAGACAGCTCTGGGCTTTTCCACTCTCCCTTCCTCGGAGCCAAGGTCCAGTTGAAAAACCAGTTTTTCCTTTCCACAAATTGACGAGCAGCAGCATCTCTGTGTCTCTTGTCCGAGCCGGGGTTTGCTCCCCTCGGTAGAGCTCATGGCAGGCTGGGGAGGGAGGGTGGCGGAGTTCATTCCAGGGTGGGGAAAGAAAGGATCTGCCAGCTGTGGAAATACCCCGGTGCCCCAGGGAAGACCTGACACCCCGCCACACACGAGTGCATCACTGAGGTGCTGGGGACAGCAAAAGGGCCTGCCGGGATTGTCACGGCGAGGGATGAACCACCATCCACAGCAGTGGGGCTCAGACGGCTTTACTGGCAACCCTGTTCACACAGCAAGCCTCGGAGTGCCCCCCCAAAACATTAAACAGTTTTTAACATATTTAACACCAACAAAAATACTGGAGGCAAGCGGGGTTTGGGGTGGAGGTTGAGAGCTTGCAGCCACCCACGTAATGACCTCTCGACCCCCAGTTTGAGAAGCCCCGATCTACAGCAATGGCATTAGCTGTCCTCCACTGCCCCCTGCAACTCTGCCCCATCAGCCCTCCCCTCTGAGTCACTCTCTTCCTCACCCCCCAGTCTCCCCCAGGCCTTTCAGACATCCGTGGCCCCTCCAAGGGGGTTCCACACCCTGTTCCCCGGGTCTGGTGGGAGCGCAGGCCCACCCTCTCCTCTGGGCTCCAGCCCCCCAGACCCATTAACCAGCAAGCAGGGGCTGCTCAGACAGCCAATCCCCCCTAAGCCCCACCAACCTCCTCCTGCCCTGCTCCTCCTGGACCTGTCCTGGCCCCCAGCCCCCCAGCTCAATTCCCCCACTGAACCCCTCACACCCCTGCTTTTGTTCCTCCTCAAGTCTGTCTCCAGTGGCCAGGAAGGGGAACTGTTAACAGGTCTCCAGGCTGGGGGTGGCTGGCCCTGTAGGGATCAGGACTAAGGACCTTCTGGGAACAGTGTGGACCCGCCTCCTCTCATGTGACCCCACCCCCATTCAACCTAACACAAACCCCGCCCCCTCCAGCATGACCTCACCCCACATGCCCGGTGCACAGACGGTCACACTGCAGGAGGGGGCATTTTTAAGAGCGCACCGTCCAGCCCCCACCAGCATGACCTCATATGCACGGTACGTAGGTGGTCACGGCGGAGGGGGCGGGGCCATGTGCTCCTGAAATAGCCCCGCCTCCCCAGTCCCACACCGGATAAAACCAGGGCGGGTTTTGTGCCGGTCCCGGCCCGGGGACAAACCTTGGGATACGAGACCGGCTGGCGACTGGGCTCCGCAGTCAGAACACCCACTCGGGGTGCTCCAGGCACCACTCGCAGGCGTTCTGGAACATGCGCAGCCAGGGCGAGACCTCCATGGTGCGGCGCCAGTCGGGCGGCATCCAGGCCCACTGCCAGGGCAGGACGCAGCGCTCAGGGTGGGGCATCATGGCCAAATGGCGCCCGTCGGGCGAGCAGAGCCCGGCGATGCCCAGCGGGGAGCCGTTGGGGTTCAGGGGGTACTCCTGGGTGGGCTGGCCCTGGTCATCCACGTAGCGCAGCGGGGCCAAGCCTCCCGACGTCACTGCAGCCAGCACCTCGGGTGAGCGGAACCGCATCCGACCTGGGGCAGGGGAAAAGAGGGGGTGAGATGGGCAGAGAGCCCCAGCGGGACACCCCCCCACAACAGGCCCACCGCCTCCATACCCCGATGTTGCCTCGGGAGCGTGAAACCGCATGCGAGCTGGGGAGGGCATGGGGGTGAGACAGATAAAGCCCCCCGCACATTCTCTCACTGTCGTGATGGCCAGCAGGGCAGGGAGTGGGGAGCCCAGTTGCTTGCCCTGTACAGCAACGGGGGTTCTCCCAGTTGTGCGGACCCCGGCGTGCTCCACTCGAGCTGGGCAGGTCCTTCACGTGCTGAGACGGGGGGATTTTCCTTAGCTGTGGCCAGCGCCTGCACCCTTCTCCTCCTGCACCGGACCGAGGCCCTGAGCACAGAGCTCTCCAGTTCCTTCTGCTTGGCAAACACCCTCTGGGGGAAGGACCCGCGGGGGCGGGGAAGGAGAGCGAGGGGGGGACACACACACTCAGGGATTGCCCTCTCCAAGAGCTCCAGCTACTGTACGAGCCAGGGAACCAGACTCCAAAAGAGACACCCCGGAGCCAACCTGCCATGACAGCCCAGGGACGGGTCGAGCAGGCAGGACGCAGCCTGAAATTCACTGCAAGTCTCTACGAGGAGCTCGCTTCCCCTCTCCTGTTTCTTGTTCTCTGCAGAGGGGACACTAAGGCTCGTCAGTGGAGCTCTCTGGTGGCACATGGCTTTGGCTAGAAGGCAGGTGTGCCGAAGCTGGAATATTTGGCAATCGTTTGGAAGCCACTGTGTGCCTCAGTTTCCCCTGTTGGCTGCTTTGTGACCCAGTGGGGTGGGAAAGGGCTGTTTGCTCTTGGGACCGGCTGAGGGACATAGGTGGGGGTGTCACCGAGCTGTAGGAGCCTTAGCCCCTATATCAATGGAGCATCTCGGAAGATGAAGGCAAATACAATGGCCCGGACAGCGACACCAAGCAACCAACAACCCAGAGGGAGATGGACCCCCCCACCTCTCCTTGGGGAGGCTAAACAGCATTTCCCCAGCCGGAGAACAAAGGACGGGACAGGTTGGGGGCGGGGAAATAAGAGTCGGGGGCTGGAAGGAGTCGGGGCTCTCAGCTGGAGCCAGACAGAGAGACAGACGGAGCTTGAGCCCAGGGGTTCACCACAGCCTGGCTGGGCTCTGGGCTAACCATGCTTTAACTTTAGTTCTCGATGCTACCTGGAGGCCTGCAACCCCGCTGGCTCCTCGTGACCCCTCTGCAATCGACTCAGGCCTTCTTGAGCTGAGGGCACCAGAACTGGATGCCAGGATCCCAGCAATGGTCACACCAGAGTCCAATCCAGAGGCACCCCTCTCGAGGTGCCCCCCGTTTGCGGAAGGGGACCCCAATGCTCCGAAAGGAGCTTTTCTACCACTGACCGTTAAGCACGAACAATTTACCCTCCCCAACCCCCACCACATCGGCTGGAGGACCCGTCTCCGACCACGGGTGCTGCAAAGGAACCGGAGAGACGGTCGGGCCGCACCATGCTCCACGCTCTTGGGGTGCAGCTTGAGGGGGAGAAGGGGGCAGGTACGGCCCAGCGGAGCCTGCTGGGGAAAAGCCTTCCCGTCTCAGGCGCACGGACACCTCGAGAGCAAAACGCACAGGACCATGGCTCGACGGAGACACACACCCAACGGGGGTGGAGGGGGGGGAGGCCAGGGCAAGGACCCCTCCCACCATATTAGGGAAAGACCCCCCAGCCACTCCTCTGGGGTAGGACGCAGAGGCTGGTTATACAGGGACCCCTCACCCAGCGCTGAGATGCATCCGCACCTGGGGTGGGGCGCGGGGCTGTGTATACGGGACGGAGCAAGCAGCCCCCCAGAGCTGTTACCTTCTCCGTGCGCCACCCAGATTCCCAGGGTGGAGCCAGCCATGCCCTGCAGCATCACCGCCGGGCTCTGCTCGACGGCCAGCGCCACGAAACGCGACTCGAACCGGCCCGAATTGTTGGGGGCCAGCAGCACCCCGGGACGGACGGCCCCACCTGCGGACAGACAGGCTGAGTGAGCCCTGCCCTAGAATCCCCCACCCAGACACCTCCCCAATCCCTCCAGCCCACCGACAGGCCCCTCCCCCCAGCCCCACTCACCTGGGGGGTCGCTCGTGGGGCTCTCGCCCCCCACCCAGCCCAGCAGCGCCATCAGCTGGCAGCCGTTGCAGACACCCAGACTGAACGTGTCCCTGCGCCGGTGAAAGGCCTCAAACTGGGCCCGCGCCCGGGGGTTGAAGGTCACCGAAGCTGCCCAGCCTGGGAACAAAGAGGGACACTGGGGGTCAGTCACCTGGGGGGAATGGGGCCTGGGGCCTTTCCCTTCCAGGGGCCACTGACTTCAACCTGGCCCCCGACGGGGACTGGCTGGCTCAGGGGGGTGGGGAATGGGGCTCGGAGCCTGTCCCTTCTAGGGGGTGCCGGCTTCCAACTGGCCCCAGGGTGGGGACTCGCTGGCTCGGCGGGGGGTGAGGGGAGTGGACACGCTGGCTTGGCGGGGGGCGAGGGGAGTGGACACATGCTGGCTCGGCGGGGGGTGAGGTGAGGGGGACACTGGCTGGGTCAGGAGGTGAGGGGGGCACTGGCTGGGTCAGGAGGTGAGGGGGGCACTGGCTGGCTCCCGGGCAGGGGTCTCACCTTTGGCAGACCCTAGGACGTCCGCGTAGCTGAAGCCCCCCACAAAGACCAGGCCCCGGAACGACTCCAGAGTCACCTCCCCTGCGTACAGGTCCTGCATGGTCACGTCCCAGGCCTGGGGAGAGAGGGGAATGGGGCTGAGGGGTTAGAGTGGGGGGGGCAGGACTCCAGGGTTCGGGGTGGGGGTGGGGAGGTCTCACCTGGAACCCCGCCATGACGAAGGCTGCCACCATCTCGCGGTCCCCGTTGCTGCCCTCCTCGCGCAGGATGGCCACGCGCGGGCCCGGCTGGGCTGGGGGCAAAGGTGGGGTTAGAGACCAGGGCCCGGCTGGGCTCAGTGCACCCCCACTGGCAGAGACCCCCCCCCTCCCTCCACAGGGACCTGGGGACACCCCTGCCCACACACCCCTCCCCTCCAGAGACCTCCTTTCTCCATAGCGATCTGGGGACACCCCCTCCCACACACCCCTCCTCCCCCCAGTGAGCCCCTCCCCCCAGGGGCCCCGGCCCTCACCCATCTGGCACAGCAGCGGGGGCTCAGTCTTGGGGTCGAAGGTCAGGGTGAAGCTGGGGCCCTGGCGTCGCGCCAGCCCCCTCTCCTCCTGCTCCACGCAGTGGGGTGACGCTTGCAGCCGCTCCAGCTGGAAACTCGTGGCCTCCCAGAGGGCGCGCAGGTCACCCACGGGCCGCGCCAGCTCCTCCTGCCCGTTCACCCGCAGCCGCACCTAGGGGGCACGCAGGGGCGTCGGCCGGGGGGACTGCAGCACTGGTGCCCCTCACTCCCGACCCGCAGCCCCTGCTAGCCCAGTCCAGCCCTGCCGCGCCCCCCAGTCCTGACCTGCAGCCCCCTGCTCCCTGCCCTGTTCCCCCCCCAGCAGCCCCCTGCTACCTGCAGCCCCCTGCTCCCCCCAGCTCTGCGGTGCCCCTCAATCCCAACCCACAGCCCCACTCACCATGGACTGGGGGCCCAGGGGTCCCGTGTGCCCGATGGGCAGGCACCGCACTCCAGCCTCCTCGTACCGTCTGCAGACGTCTCCTGCCACAGCGCTGGGCACCTCCAGCACCAGGCCCAGCTCCTCGGCAAACAGCACCTCCAGGGCTGGGGGGGGGAGGGGAGTCAGCTTGGGGGGGAGAACTGGGGGATCTAGAGGTGGGGGGGCTCGTGTGAGGTGGTCGGTGAGGTTGGCCTTGTGGGGGAGGGGTCCAGGCTCTCACCACTGGGCTACGGGAGGGCTCAGGACAGAGGTTTGGGGAGGGGTTATGGGACAGGGTCCCCCATTCACCGCCGGGCTGTGGGGTTCAGGGTGGGGATTTGGGGAGGGGGTTTGTGGTGGGGTTTTCCATTCACCGCTGGGCTGTGGGGCTCGGGACACAGGTTCGGGGCGAAGTCCCCCATTTACCACCAGGTTGTGGGATTCGGGGCAGGGCCCCCCACTCACCGCTGGCCCCCGGTGCCACCAGCTCGGCCTGCAGCCCACAGTTCCCGGCGAAGGCCATCTCCAGCAGGCAGGTCACCAGCCCCCCGTCACTCACGTCATGCCCCGCGCTCACCACCGACTCTGGGGGGACAGCACCGGGTGGGACAGGTCCCCCCCAAGCATCCCAGCTCCCCCCCAGCCCCAAGGGGCACCCATGCCAGCTTCACTCCACCCCCCCAGCCCCGCCCCTCAGACCCTGGGGGTGCCCACATCCAGCTCCCCGCCCAGCCCCGAGGGGCACCCAGGCCAGCTTCACTCCACTCCTGGGGTGCCCACATCCAGCTCCTCCCCCAGCCCCAGGGGCACCCTCCAGGTCTGGGGAGGCCACGTGGCCAGCTCCCCTAACACCTCCCCCACAGCAGGGCTCATCCCCCCCCAGCAGGGACGGACAGACGGACGGACGGACACACCTTGCAGCAATTGCTGGGTGACGCGGAAGCAGGCTGCCAGGCTGTCCGGGTTCTCCAGGTCTGGGCAGCGATCCCCCAGCTGGGAGTAGCACTGCGCCAGGGCACTGCCCCCCAGCCGGTGCCGCTCGGGGCACAGCTCCACGTACAGTAGGGCCCCTGCAGGGCGAGAGAGATGGGGTCAGAGCCAGACACCAGGGTCCCCGAGCCAGCCAGTCCCTGGCCTGTGGCACATCAGAGCCAGCGCCCCCAAGAGGGGAAAGGCCCCATGCCCCACCCCTCTGAGCCAGCCAGTCCGTGCACTGGGGCCAGATGGGAGCTGGTGCCCCCTAAAAGGGAAAGAGCCTGTGCCCCATTCCCCACTCCCCTGAGCCAACCAGCCCCCGCCCCTCACCTTTGCCATCGGGGCACTTGAGGTCAGGTGTGACGGTGGCCCTGATGTCCGGACACACGGCGTAGGCTGAGACGACCAATGTCCCTGTGGGGAGATGGGATGGGGTCAGTGGGGAGTCCAGCTAGCCTAGGGGGGTGGGGGAAGCGGGGGAAAGAGCCAGTCTGGGGGCCAGGATAGCTTGGAAGGCCGGGATTGGGGACTCCCGGGGGCAAGAAAGCCAGGGCACCTGCAGGGGATGAATTGGGGACCCTTTACGGGGTGGATAGGGGAGTGAGGACTGGCTGCAGTGGGGGCAGAGGGGGCATGGGGCAGTAGCTTTGGGCATGGACATGGGGCGGCCCTGGTGTGCACACCCCTCTAACAGAGGAGGTTTATGGGAGATGAGGCATCTGGTGGTGTGCCTCAGTTTCCCTATGGACAGATGGCCTGCTGAGCATGGAGAGGTTACATGGCTGGCATGGGACGAGGGAGGGTGGAGGCCTGTCAGAGGGGGGCCCGGGGACTCATGGGGGCTGGAGACAGCGGGGCGAGGGGGCCCACAGAATCTGGGGTGGGGGGCTGCTGGGGCAGGGCGAAGGGGCAGAGCCCACCCCCCACACTCACCGGGCGCCATGACGATGTCCGTGCCCACGCGGGCCGCCATGCTGAGCGAGTCCTTGCCCCCGTCCACGGCCACCCCCAGCTGGGCCATGACGGCGCACATGGCCCTACAGGCGTCCACCAGCGCCGCGCCCTCGCCCGCCTCCTTGGCCGCCCACATCCAGTTCCCGCTGCACTTCACGTCCTGGGGGGAGAGGGGGGTCAGCCACGGGGCCCCGACCAGCCCCATGCCTCCTGCACTGCCCCATAGCGCCCCCGCTTTATGGCCCCCACATCCAGTTCCCACTGCACTTCACGTCCTGAGGGGAGGGGGGGGTCAGCCATTGGGCCCCCATACAGCCCCATGCCCCCTCCCGCCCCACACTGCCCCATGGCCTCCCCACAGCCTCCACCACCAGTGCCCATTGCATTTCACATCCTGGGGACAGAGAGGGGTCAGCCGTGGTCCGCTGACAGCCCCACAACCACCCCACTGCGCCACAGCCCCCTCAGTTCCTGCTGCACTTCACGTCCCGGAGGGGAAGGGGGGAGAGAATCAGCCACATGAGCCCACAACCCCATGGCCCCCCCACCCCACAGCCAGGTCCAGCTGCACTTCATATCCTGGGAAGAAAGCAGGGTGAGACACAGGACCCCCATACAGCCCCAACCCCCCCCCCCACACACACAGCCCCATGGGCCCCCTGCACCTCCACTGCACTTCACTTGGGGGGTGGCAAGAGGAGGATTAGCCACAGGGGGAAATGTCAGACACAGACCAGCCCCTCCCCACTCAGCCCCCCCCCAGGCTGTCCCCTCCCCAAGCAGACCCCCCCCCAGCACCCCAACCTCCCCTCCCCAAGCAGACCCCCCATGGCTCACAGGGCGACTCACCCGCAGGTCGGTGATGCGGGCAAAGACCAGGTTGGTGAGCGCCTCACCCACGGCCAGCCGGGCCCCCGCGCCCGGGTCAATCAGTCCCTTGAGTGGCTGCTCCCCGAGGGCCGTGGCTGCCCCCACCGTCTCGAAGGGGGACAGAGCCACCACGGCCACATCGGCCAGGGGTGTGTGCAGGGGACCCACGCACTGCTGCTGGGCCACCAGCCCCGTCACCGACCGGTCCACCTGCCACAGGGACACACTGCTCAGGGTGGCAGTACTCCTCTGGGGTGGAGGGTGTGGGGGGCAGAGAGCTGGGGCCAGGGACGACGACAGAGACATGGGGTCAGGAGGTGCAGGATGTGACATAGGGGGGATTCTCCCTTGTTATGTTGTATGTGAGCCTTTGAGAGTCTTACTGTTTTCATGGATGCTGTGTGTGCCTCAGTTTCCCTGTGTATTGCACCAATGCTTAGGCGGTGGGAATAAGCGTGTGTGACTTTTCCGGGGGCTGCTCCAGCTGCCTGCACCGATGCTGTGGCCGCCACTTCGTCACTGAGACCCAGGAGGGGGATGCGACAGGTGACTCTGGGCCCGGGAAGCGAGACAAAGGCCGGAGGAGCAGCAAGGGGCAGGGCAGGGGCCAGGCACAGCTGGAAGGAGTCAGTCTTGGCTGACTTGGGGCGCAGGGGAGGGCAGAGCCCTTGCTCTGGGCCCCCCTCCCCACAAGATGGACTTGGCTGAAAGTCACTGATTTCTGTGCTAACAAGTTCTGCCCTACGCTGTGTTCCTGTCGACGAATAAACCTCCTGTTTTCCCAGCTGGCTGAGTCCCGTCTGACTACGGAGTTTGGGGGCAGGGCCCTCTGGCTTCCCCAGGACCCACCCCGGGCAGACGGACGCGCTGTGGGAAGCGCATGGTGGGGCAGGGGAGGCTGAAGGCTCCAAGGTCAGACCCAGGAAGGTGGAAGCTGTGGGAGCTTCTGCCCTGGGGACCATCTGTTCCCAGAGAGGAGGCTCCCCAGAGCCCTGCCTGGCTTCGTAGGGAGCAGCTCCAGAGCATGGCCCGGGGACCCCGTGACACAGGGCACTTTCCCCTCCAGGAGGGCAGAGACACAGGATCAGGAGGTGTGGGGATACTGCCACTCGGGGGCAGAGGTACAGGGTCAGGGGGCACTACCCTCTGAATCGTCACAAGCTCGCTTGGGCCACACCCTCGGGGAGGTGGGGGCGGGCAGGGTACCTTGTTGGTCAGGTAGCGTTTGCTGGCCACGGCCGGCAGCCGCAGGACCCGCTCCAGGGCGTCCCCCACACTCAGCCCAGGGGGCAGGCACAGGGGGTGGAGGGCTGGTCTGTTGTGGGACAAGACAAATTCCTGAAGAAAAGATGGGACATTCATGAGTTAATCCAGCAGGGGACGCTGTGGGGAGCAAGCGGGGGGCACCATCTGTCTGGGGAGCTCCCCGCTACTCCAGCCCTGGCCTCTCCCAGAAGGGGGCGCCGTGGGGGGACAGGGTGGGAGCACTGTCTATGGGGGGAGCCCCCCGCTACTCCGGCCCTGGCCTCTCCCAGACGGGGGTGCCGTAGGGGAGAGGCTGGGGGCACAGTCTGTTGAGGGAGCTCCTGGATCCTCCAGCCCCGGCCTCTCCCAGAAGGGGGCGCCGTGGGGGGGCAGTCTGGGGGGATCTGTGGGTGCGACCCCAGGGCCCCCCCTGTACCTTTTGTGGCATCTTGCCCAGCACCCACTCCAGCTGCAGGTCGACCGGCGTCTGCTTCCCACTGGGCTTCACTGGGGCCACGTCCGTCACTGGGGCCTCCAGGTCGTCCACCAGCACAATCTGAGGGAGGGTAACCCATGGGGGGGTGTCAGTGACGAGTCACAGCCCCCCCAATCTATGCCCCAGTGCGCTGGGGGTGTGGAGGGCCAGGGGGCCTAACGGTTAGCACCCCACCCTCCAGCCCCGCAGAGATGCCTGCTTCCTGCCCCTGGGCTGGGAGTTTGGGCTTTGCCCAAGGGGCTGGAATGAGGGGCTGGGGCAGAGCCAGGGCCGTGCCTGGCCTTGGGCCTACAACTAGCCAGGTAGTTGCGGGGCTCGGGCTGGAGCCTGGCTCTGGAACCCTCCCCCCAGTCTGAGCCCTACGGCTACGCTGCAATTCTGGGGCCCAACTCAGAGCCAGCTGCCCTGGCCGTAGCTCCGTGGGACCTCCCTTATGTTAAGGAAAAGTTAGCACATGTGACTCCATTTTGGTTTGGGGCCCACCATTGTCTAAAAGCAAGCACATCACACACCAGGAGGAGTGATCCTTAGATACTGAATCCCTGTGAAAATCCTCCTCCTTGTCTCCAGCCTGCCTTGACTCCCAGTATCTGCTTTTTGTCAGTCTCTAACTCCCTGTCTCTTGGCCTTGATGTGAGGCCTCCCATCCTGATAATAAAAGTTACTGATGCATGGCTTTAGGACCATGCTGTGTAATCAACATACTGGTTTAGCACGAGGAATGCACCAAGCAGGGATAGGTGATAGATAAGAAAAGGGTTTGTTTATTGGCTAAGGTTTCCGATGCACGAGGGCACCACGCTCGAGCGTAATAAACTTAGTGTCTTTTGGGAACTCTGCAGGTGTGAACTTTATGTGCCTCAGCCTAGATTCGAACTGTGCGTGTCCTACCAGGTATAATTCGCAGCAGTTGTGTGCGTGTCCCACCAGGTGTAATTCGTAGCATTTGTGTGCGTGTCCCACCAGATGTAATTCGTAGCATTTGTGTGCGTGTCCTACCAGGTGTAATTCGTCGCATTTGTGTGTGTGTCCTACCAGGTGTAATTCGTCGCATTTGTGTGCGTGTCCTACCAGGTGTAATTCGTAGCAGTTGTGTGCGTGTCCCACCAGGTGTAATTCGTAGCATTTGTGTGCGTGTCCTACCAGGTGTAATTCGTCGCATTTGTGTGTGTGTCCTACCAGGTGTAATTCGTCGCATTTGTGTGCGTGTCCTACCAGGTGTAATTCGTAGCAGTTGTGTGCGTGTCCCACCAGGTGTAATTCGTAGCATTTATGTGCGTGTCCTACCAGGTGTAATTCGTAGCATTTATGTGCGTGTCCTACCAGGTGTAATTCACAGCAGTTGTGTGCGTGTCCTCTCAGGTGTAATTCGTAGCATTTGTGTGCGTGTCCTATCAGGTGTAATTCCTAACACTTGCAGGGGGGTCGCCCCCCAAGTATCCAGACGTGCAGGACCCTGCTGGAGCCAGGGGTTCTCCAACAGGGAGCCTGGGAAAGGCGCTGCCTGGGGGCCACCCCTGCCCCACTGCCAGCCCCCTCTCACGGCAACCAGCCTGTGCCCAGCCCTGCCCTCTCCGGTGTCCTGTGCCCACCCGCTCCTCTGCCCCCAGTGATATCCCATCCCATGGCACCCCCTTCTCCCAGCCCCATCTCTGCTACCAGGATCCCCGTCTCATCCTTTGTGCTACACCCCCGTTTCCTCTCCACAGAGCCCCCCAGTGTCCCTCCCCAGTTCCAGCCAACCCCACCCCCGGCACTGCTCCACAGACCCAGACCCCGGACGCCTCGTGACCCCCCCCCCATGAACTCCATCAGGCCCAGCCACCTGTGCCCTGCCCCCCCCGCACAAAACGGACACCCCTCCAGTCGCCCATGTGCCCTGTCTGCCTCTATTTTCACACAACTTTATATCAAATCTTTATAACTTTGTAGTGAGCCCTGGCATAACGTTATAGCCCCTAAGGAGAGTTAAGGCAGAAGGAAAATGTCTTTTCGCTCGGAGTAGAACGAGATCTCCCCCTTTTAACCGCCTGCCCTGGTGAAGGAGCGAGGCGTGGAAGGCAGTACCTCCGGACAGCTGCAACCCTTGGAAGGGGACAGGAGCCAGAGCCAAGCACAATAAAACTTGCCAGGTGGGCTCACTACGGAAGATCAGACATACTGACGGCCTTGGGGGTGAGAAGCCAGCACCTTCTTTTGAAAACACCCTCTCTGAAACGAAACAGGGCACCCCGAAGGAAGCGCCGCCGGTGACCAACTGACGGAGGCAGATTTTGCATTTGCATGAGAGGGAAGCGGCTCTACTTGGGAGGTGTCGTGCAGAGGACCCCGGGTCTCGGCTTGTCAACGTAGGAGCATCGCTCCGGATCGGATCCACCTCTCCCCCATCTAACGCACCTGGCCAGTGAAGTGAAGGGGAGCACCTCGGTGGGAACAACAACAAGACGGAGTGTGCGTGTCAGTGTAATATCGATCGTATGCGTATGATCCAGGGTATGATTGATATGTGGATTACCAATAAATGTGGCGTTTGCCTTATCCCCTCTGAACAGATCCTGTGCAGTACTTTAAGTATAACACAGGCCCCACCCCGACCCCCACATGAAACCCAATTATTCCCCAGGCCCAACTCACACCAGGCCCGCCCCTCCACTCCCAGCCTCCCCACACACAAGTCCTGGCCCCGGGCCCATCTCCCACGCGCCAGTCCCCCCTCAGCTGCCTGTCCCTAGGATCAAGCCATCATCACATGCAGCTCCTGGCTGCCCGTCCCTCGGCCCTGTGCCCCCAGCCGCCCCGCCAGCCACAGCCCCGGCCCGGCTCCCCCACACCGGCACCCGTACCCGTCTGTCCCCGCTGATGGTGCCCACGACGTCCACGGGGCAGCGTTCACGCTTGCCTAGGCGTTGCAGCAGCGCAGCATCGGTGGGGCGCAGCAGGAGGGCGTTGGACTCCTGGTACTCGGCCCCCCAGATCTCCAGCATGCTCAGCGTGGGGTCACCCAGCTGGGGGGTACATGGGTGTCAGGGAGCGGGGAGAGGAGGAGGTTGGGGGCCTGGAGCAGGGTCCCACACACCCAGAAGGGGCCAGAGGGGGAGGGATGTGGGGGGTCCCACATACTCAGGAGTGATGGACAGGGGTGGGGTCAGGGGCTGGGAGCAGCCACATGGTGAGGTTGGGGGCTGGGGAGAAATCAGGGGTCCCACACACACTGGAGCCGCCAGCTGGGGGCCGGGAGCATCCCTGCTTGGCAGCCCCACACCAGAGCACTGCTGGTGGCAGGGTTGCAGCCAGCCCCATGGGGGTGAGTCCCCACAGCTCCCCAGAACCAAATATTGGAGATGGGGGGCTACAGCTGGGCCCAGCCTCTCAGAGGAGAGAGTCCTGGTACATTGCAAAGGGTTATAGCCTCACCCCTACTATGGAATGGGGGAGCCATGGGGTCATGCCCAGCTACCTTGAAACTGGGACAGGCCCACACACCTGGGAGTGGCTGGTATGACGGGGCAGGCTCGGGGGGCAGGGGAAACCCACACACCTGGAAGTGGATGGCGTGGGGGGCAGAGGGGTAGGGGGTCCCCACACACCTGGAAGCGGCTGGCGTAGATCACAGCCCCGGCTGGGTCACTCAGCTCCTTCAGCACGTTCCCTGGAGGGTGAGACAGGAAGAGTCACCCACTGCTGGGGCACCGGGCCCCCCCAATTACAACCCCCAGGCACTGATTCCCCCCCCCCGGCTCTGCCCCCCCTCACCGTTGCCCCCGGCCCCCTGGTCGTGGAGGCTGCAGATGGGGTTGGCTTTCCTTCTCTCCACACAGCCCCGCAGCACCCGGTTCATCTTCTGCTCCATCTCGGGGTCCCCCCGCTGCACCGCCGTGAAATCCAGCTCACTCGTGTTGTCCCCCTGCACCTGGTGGGAGATGGGGGGGTACCACCCGACACAAACCTTCTGATACAGAGCTGACCACCACCCCAACCAATCCTCCCAACAGCACCCCAAATCCAGCTCGCCGGTGTTCTCCCCCTGCATATGGGAGAAGACTGGGGGGAGGGAGGGGTGGTGACACCGATTGCCCTACGCAGACCCTCTCATACAGTCCAAACCCTGTCAACCTAATCTCCTCGCATCACCCCCAAATCCGTCTTACTGGCATTGTCCCCCTGCAGCTGGGGAGAGACGGGGGGTCACCCTGACACCGTCCCTTTGATACAGCCCTGATCCCGCAGCCTAATCCTCCAGCAGTACCCCTGAACCTGGTGGGGAGAACAATGGGGGGTCACCATGACACAGGTCTGACCCCCGCCTTGCTCCCCCAACAAAGATCCCTCTGCCCCCCCTGAAATCCAGCTTACTGGCATTGTCTCCCTGCATCCAGGTGGGACAGGGCTCACCCCAACGCAGCCCCAATGCCCCCCATTGCTCCCTGCTCTCAGGCTGGGGGGAGCATATGGGGGCACTGCCCAGGCAGCGCTGGGCACAGAGGACTATGGGCCTTGTTGGGAAGTGAGTTGGGGGCATCCTGGAGGTCACATAGGGATAGGAGGCCGGGGAGGCCCCACTACAGACATGGGGGAGAGGGCTGCGTGGGCCCCACTGTTGAGGGGGGTATGTAGCAGGGCTGAGGGGGGCAGGCCCTACTGTGGGAGGGGGCCAAGTGAGCTACACTGTGGCGGGGGGAAAGAGAAGGTGGGTGACATGGGGGCAGGGCTGTATGGGGGCAGTGAGGGGGCGGGGTGCCTCTATGGGGGGGAAGATAGGGGGAGTCACGTTAGGGATGTAAGTCAAGCAGTACGGGCAGTGGGTAGGGCATTGCCCAGGGCTCTGCTGACACCCCTCCCCCTCCAGCACCCACAGGGAAACCCCCCATCCCTGCCCCCCAGGTCCCCTCCTCACTCACCTGGATGGAGGAGGCTGAGCTCCCGCCGACTCCGATCCGGTACACGGGGCCCCCCACTTTCACCACCAGCATTCCTGGAGGGAGCGCGAACAGTATGACACCACAAAACCCACCCCAGCCCCATGACGGGGCACTGCCTCTCCCTCGCCCCCCTCTCCCCTTCGCAAAGGGGAAGACCTGGGGCCAGATTGCTGCTCCCAGTCAACATGGAGTCTGGGGAAGGCAGGGCAGGGCAGATCTTAGGCTATAGGGGAACTGCAATATGTGGGCGGGGGGGGAGGGGGGAGACAGGGGGGTTTACTAGGGAGTGGCTTGGGGTGGGGGCGTACTCACCAGCCTTGGGGGGCTCCTTGAGCACGTGAATGTCCTCCATGGCGCCGATCCCCCCGCTGAACATGATAGGCTTGATCCATTCGCGCCGCTGCCCATTGGGTAGCTGCTGGCCGAAGGAACGGGCGAACCCTGCCCAAGATTGGCGGGGGGTGGGGTTAGAGCAGAGACACCCTCCCAGCCTCTCCCCACTGGGCACCACAGCCCTTTAGTGCTTGGCATTTCTCCTGCTCAGGTTGTTTTATCCCCCCCACCAGAGCAAGACGCATCCCCTTCCTCTGCTGCCCAGTGTTCCCCAAAGCCGCCTAGAGCCGGGTGCGTCCCCCCTGCCAGGCGCTCCCCAATCCCACCCCAGAGCCAGGCACATCCTCCCTGCCAGGCGCTCCCCAAGCCCGCCGTGTCCCCAACCATCGAAGGACAGACTAGAACCCACAGCCTCCTGGCCGCCCCAGAAGGGCGGGCGAGGACCAGGCAGGTGCCCCTTCTGAGGGGGGAGCAACAGGGCAGCTGATGGGGTGACTCTCGGGAGCAGGCCCCTGTGAGGATTCAGCTCAGCCCCCACCTACCAGGATGGGTCCCCCCAAGCCCCCAGAACGGCCCCTCCAGCACTCACCAGCCAGGACAGGTTCCCCAAACTTATTGCCGTAGTCAGAGGCGCCATCGCTGGCCCCGAGGGCCACCTGCAGGGGCTGGGCGTAGGTCTTGGGGTAGGGCAATGCCGGGTCCTCCCAGGGCAGAGGGTAGCCTGGGGGCAGGGAGAGACGGTCAGGGGGTGCCAGCCTGGATGTCGGGCTCCCCAACCCCAAGGGGCGCAAAAGGCAGCCGGACGGCTCAGTTGGCGGCAGGAAGGACGTCTTCTGAACCCAGGCGAAGCCGGGGACTGGACGAGCCGCAGCGCCCTGGGACCAGGACCAGAGCAGGGAGCCCAGCAGGCAGTGCCCCGCGGGGACGGCGGGAGGGGAGGTGGAGGGGGCGGGGAGTAACCCAGGGAAGACCCTGCCTCCCAACCGCAGGGTTAGAAGGAGATTGATGGGGGGGGGGGGGGTGAATCCTTTTGAGTCAGCAAACAGACCCCCCCGCAAGCCAGGTGACCCTGGGGTGGGTGCAGGGAGCGTGGAAAGCCAGGCACTGTGGCAGAGCCATGCAGGGTCCCGGGCACGCTCCGGTCGCAGCCCTTGGGGAGCAGGCCGGGCACAGGGGAGGGCGGCTATGGCTAGGCAGGCTGGCGGGGGGTCTCGTTATCTGGGGTGTGAAGATGAGGTCAAGGGAGGTCCAAGGGTGGGGAGTGGAGGGTCCTGTGGCCCATGGCCAGGTGGAGGAGGGGCTCACGGTTTGGGGGAAAAGTGTCCTGGGGCCTGGTCCCAGGGGCAGGAGGGCCCCGTGACTTCAGTTGGGGGCAGGGTGGGCCTGAGGAAGGGGTCCCAGGGCCTGGCAGAGGAAGGGGAGGAGGGGGGCTGTGGCTGGGGGGAAGTGGGGCCCCCCTACTCTCACCAGGGATGTGCAGGTTTCCGAAGCTGTACCCCGCCGTGCCGGCGATGACGTGGGCCCCACGCCCCGTGCACTGCACGTCCCGGATCCGCCCCCCCGTTCCCGTTGCAGCGCCGCTGAATGGGGCCACCCCTGAGGAGCACACGGGGGTGAGAGCGAGGAGACACCCCTCCTAGGTACCCCCCAAAACACACACCCCAGAGTGCCAGGCCCACAGCTGCCCCAGACAGGAGGACCCTGCACCTCATGGACTGGGGCGTTCGCATGGAGAGCAGGGAAAGCGTGTAGCATCCACCCCTCCACAGCCCATAACCCCATGCACTGCCACCCCCCACACAGCCACACTACCTCCCCCACAGACCCCTGACCCATGGACACCCTCTCACCCCCCCCCCATGGATTTCCCCCAATGTCCCCCCTGCAGACTGCCCCATAACCCCCTGGCCACGCCCCCATCCCACCCCATGGAGAGAAGCCCCCCATACATATATATTCCCCTGCACACACACAGTCCCCCTGCCCCCCGCACTGACCCGTGGGGAAGTTGTGGGTCTCTGCAGTGAAGATGACATGCCGGGTCGACGTTCTCTTCTCGAAGCGGCTGGGGCGGGACGGGTCGCGGGGCCACAGGGAACACACGGCCCTGCCCTGGATGGCACTGGGGGGAGAGAACCGGCCACGGCCGTCAGCCACGGAGCCCCACCCCCATCCCTGCCCCAAGGGGGCGGGGGGAGAGCATCCCAGCCATGGCCACCAGCCACAAAGCCCCACCCCCATCCCTAGCCCAGAGGAAGTGAGAGTTTGAATCCAACCCTGGCCATGAGCTCGAGCCCCATTCCCATCCCCACGGATGGGGGTCCCAGGCAGGCACCTGCTGTTGTCCGAGAACTTGATGACGTTGTTGGGGTTGCTCTTTTCCTGGGTCCGCATGATGGACTCGAACAGCGACTCCGAGACCTCCTTCCCGTCCACCAGGAGGCGCCCTTTGAAGAACCAGTGTCGGCTGTGCTCGCTGGGGGGCAGGGATGAGGAGGTGAGACATGCACATAGGGGGGCCTTTCCCTCAAAATGGGTGTGGCTCCCATTCGGCCCCAGGGTAGGCAAATGGCTGAAAGGGAACCAGGGAATGGGACATGAGGCCCATCCCCTCTAGGGGGTGCCAGCTCCCATCCGGTCCCAGGCCACGGACTGGCTGGCTCGGGGCGGGGGAGGGAAATGGGGCACAGGGCCTTTCCCCCCTAGGGGTCGCCGACTCCCATCCAGCTGCAGGGCAGGGGCTGGCAGGGGCAGGGAATGGGGCGCCAGCTCCTATCCGGCCCCAGGGCAGGGACTGGCTGGCTCAGAGGGGCAGGGAATGGGGCACAGGGCCTTTCCCTCTAGGCAACGCTGGCTCCCCTGGAGGGCAAGACAGGAAGAGTCATCCACTGCTGGGGCACCGGGCCCAGGGTCAGAGGGGCGGGGAATGGGACATGGGGTCTTTCCCCTCCAGGGGATGTTGACTCCGGTCCAGCCACAGGCCAGGGACTGGCTGGCTCAGGGGTGCTGGGAATGGGACATGCGGCCTCTCCCCTCTAGTGGGCGCCGGCTCCCACCTGGCCCCAGGGCAGGGGACTGGCTGGCTCAGAGGTGCTGGGAATGGGACATGGGGCCTCTCCCCTCGAGGGGGCGTCGGCTCCCATCCGGCCCCAGGACGGGGGACTGGCTGGCTGGGGGGACTCGGTGCCGGTACCTGTTGGACTGGGCCAGGTCGAAGCACTCCACGCTGGTCGGGTTGCGCCCGAATTTCTTGAAGAGCTCAGTGTAGAAATCCAGGTCCCAGGAGTCGAAGGCCAGGCCTGCGCGGAAAGGGGGTTAGGGTGGAATGGGGGGGGGGGCAAAGACCTTTGACCCCCAGCTCTCTCCATGGTGGGCAGAACCCTCCCCCCCCACAGGACATCGGGGGGCTCGAACCCAGGCTGCTTGGGACATTGCGTCAGCCACAGCTCTCACCCCACCCCAGTCATTCATCTTGCAGAGCCCCAGCTTCAACCCCTGGGTGTCCATCTCCCCCGCCCCCACGCCCCACCCCAACCTCTGCAGTGTGCTCAGCCACTCCCCACCCCCCCGCCATACCCAGCTCCCTATGCCCAGCCCCCCAAGCCTGACTCCCATGATACCCAACGCCGCCCCCCCAGTAGTCCTGGTACTCAGCGCCCAGACCCTCCCCAAGTAAGCAGGCTCTTCCCGCCCCAGCTCCCCCTCCCCCCATACCCAGCTCCTGGTTGGCTTGCTCCAGCTCGGTGCGGCCCCCCCCCAGCACATCCACATGCCAGGTGGGGTCACGGTGGGTGGCCACGGCGAAGCTGCGGATTGGCTCCTTGTAGCGCTGCTCCATCATCTGGTCACTGAGCACCGCCACCAGGGCGGCCTCCTCAGGGGGTGTGGGGCGTCGGGCACACTGCCAGGGAGGGGGAGGTGTCATAATGGGGAGCTGTTTCTCCTCCCCCTGGCTGAGAAAGGGGACCCACCGCCCGCCCTTCCAGGCTGACATGGGGAACCTACTGCCACTCCCCACTGGGGGCAGAAGGGGGCTGAGAACAAGGATCCCCCCCATCTCCTGGAGCAGGAAGGGGAGACAGACAGACCAAGCCCCCCCCGTACCCCCACCTGTAGATCTGGGCATCGGGGAGGAGTGGCAGCAAGCGGCCCAGAAACTCCCTCCCACCCCAGAGCCCCATTAACCCCACAATGCTGGAACCTCCCCACCCGCAGGCCTCCCCACCCTTCCCCCAGGGGTCATCCCCTCCGTTCCCAGGGGTCCCACATCCCCCCTCACCTGCAGCAGGTAGCGGCGGGAGCACTCGACACGGTCAACACAGTTCAGCCCCGCGGCCCGGCACACGGACACCACGTTGGTGGAGAACGCCGTGGAGAAGTTCAGCCTGCGCCAGGAAAGGGTTAACACACAGCCCCAGCCCCACAGCTGCCCCTCCACTCCACACCACCCTCTGCTAAGCCTCCCACCCCGCTCCCTGCGGCACAGCGCCCCCTAGCACCTCACTGGGGCCAGTCCTGTCTGCCAGGGGAGAGCACCCCTTACTGAGCCCCTGGCCCGCTCCCTGCAGCACAGCGCCCCCGATTCAACTCCCGGCCCCCAAGGCACGGAGCCGCCTGCTGAGCCCTGAGACGCACCGGGGCCCGATCTCCACCAGCAGGTCGGTGGGCGCTGGGCACAGGAAGGACTCCGTGGCAACGTCTCCGGATTCAAAGGGGCAGCCGAAGAGCCAGTGCAGCAGCTGGGTCTCCTGGGGGCTGGGGGGCGACGCACCTGCAGGGGAGAAATGGGACTGTGATACCCAGCAGGCAAGGGGGCTGAGGGGTCCTGCCAGGTAGGGGAGCCCCCAAGGGACATGATGCCCACTCCCAGCCTCATAAGAACGGCCAGACTGGGTCAGACCAATGGTGCGTCTAGCTCAGTGTCCTGTCTCCGACAGTGGCCGGTGCCAGATGCTTCAGAGGGAATGACCAGAACAGGGCGATCAGCAAGTGACCCACCCTGTCGTCCAGACCCAGCATCTGGCAGGCAGAGGATAGGGACACTCAGTGCGTGGGGTTGTGACCCTGATCACCTGGGTAACAGCCATCGATGGGCCTGTCCTCCAAGAACGTAGCTAATTCCTTGTTGAACCCAGTTATACTTTTGGCCTTCACAACACCCCCGACAAAGAGGTCCAGAGGTTGACAGGGTGTTGGGGGAAGAAATACTTCCTTTGGTTTGTTTTAAACCTGCTGCCTGTTAATTTGATTGGGTGATCCCTCGTTCTTGTGTTACTAGGTAAATGACACTTCTCTAGTCACGTTCTCCACACCAGTCATGAGTTTATAGCCCTCTACCATATCCCTCCTTAGTCGTCTCTTTTCCAAGATGAACAGCCCCGGTCTTTTTAATCTCCCCTTGTATGGATGCTGTTCCATCGCCTTCATCATTGTTGCTGCCCTTCTCTGTACCCTTTCCAGTTCCAATTTTTTTACCTTTTTTAAGATGGGACAACCAGAACCGCACACAATATTCAAGGTGTAGGTGTACCATGGATTTATAGAGAGGCAATACGATATTTTCTGTCCTATTATCTATCCCTTTCCTAGCAGTTCCTAACGTTCTGTTCGCTTTTTGACGGCCGCTGCACGTCGAGTGGATGTTTTCAGAGAACTCGCCACAATGGCTCCGCTATCTCTTTCTTGAGTGGTAACAGCTAATTTAGACCCCGTCATTTTGTGTGCAGAATTGGGATGATGTTTTCCAGCGTGCATTACTTTGCATTTATCAACACTGAAATTCACCTGCCATTTTGATGCTCAGTCACCCAGTTTAGGCCTTGCTGGAGCCCTGGGCTTAACTAACAGTGTGACCCAAAGGCTGTGAACCAGAGGAGGCCGGGCCTTGGCAAAATAACACCACACGAGGCATTGGCTAGCCAAGAAAGCACAGGCCTGACCAGAGAGGATGGAACAAGAACACCCAGAGTTCTCAAGGAGCGATGTAAACACATTCCTAAGAGACGGGACAGGAACACGGCAACCCCCTCCGAAGATAAGGAGGGGCTGACAGGAGAATGGTATGACGTTGCACTCCATATGCTTCATAAATATATGTTTGTAAGTGTGAATATGTTGTAACTGGAATATACTTTATGTAAAAGGTCTCTTGTAAGGTATCATTACAAATCTTATAATCTACTGAGTGTGGTCATCCTATTTGTATGAATGTATCATTCTTGGATCTGAAATATAACTCTCAGGTCCTATTGTAGTTATGCAAAGTGTGGGCCATTAATGGTGATTCAGAATCTTGATGGCTCCCATTGACTAGCACAATTGGTTGTAAATGGCATCCGAGGAAGTGAGCTGTGGCCCACGAAAGCTTATGCTCAAATAAATTGGTTAGTCTCTAAGGTGCCACAAGTCCTCCTTTTCTTTTTGCGAATACAGACTAACACGGCTGCTACTCTGAAATCTGTTTATGTGTAAGCCTTCCTGTATAAGTGTGCCAGCCAGTGGGTAATGAACAATGAGGTCTCACAGGACATGTGAACATGTCACATGATACTGGAATCCATCTTAAACCTGGTGCTTTTCCATTTAGGAGGGGTGGGAACCCCCTTGTGCCAAAGATATAAAAGGGGATGGAAGAGAACAAAGGGGGTCCCAGTCACGTGGAATCCCCTGCTTTTCACCTAAGATGTCTGCTGGAACTAACAAGGTCTGTACCAAGGGTATTGGGCCGGAGGGGGCAGGGCTGGCTTGTGGGGCATGGGGGGGAACCGCCCCCCCGCACTCACCGGCAGTGCGTCTAGGGCCGGGTCGCTGCACTTCCCGCCGCTGGTGAGTGCAGGTCCAGCCCTGTGGCAGTCCTCAGCGGAGTGAGGGCGAGGCTGGGGCGGAGCAGGGGTGGAGCACGCCAGGGGTTTTGGGGAAGGGGTGGAATGGGGGCGAGGCTGGGGCAGACCAGGGGTGGGGCCTTTGGGGAAGGGGTGGACTGGGGGCGGAGCGGGGTGCGAAGAGGTGGGGCTGGGGCAGCACGCAGCTGCTCAGGGCACCAGGAAGTTTGGTGCCCCAAATTTCTCGGTGCCCTATGCAGCTGCATACTTTGCATATGGGTAGGGACGGCTCTGTATTGGGCCCAGACGAGGAAGGAGTCTAGTCTGAGAAAGAAGCTGATTGGAACATCTCTAAGAGTGAGATTTACTTGTATTCAGTTTCTTAATGTATTAGGCTTAGACTTAAGTGTTTTGTTTGGTAATTTACTTTGTTCTGTCTTTTATTACTTGAAACCACTTAAATCCTACTTTTTATATGTAATAAACTCACTTTTGTTTATTAATGAACCCAGAGTAAGTGATGAATACCTGGGGGAACAAACAGCTGTGCATCTCTCTCTGTCAGTGTTAGAGAGGGCAGACAATAAGTAACCTGCTGACCAGTTTTTGGTTCAAGTCTGCAGCTTTGGGGGCGTGGACCAGACCTGCTCTATGTTGCAGCAGGCTTGTGTGTCTGGCTCAGCAAGGCAGGGTTCAGGAGGCCCAAGCTGGCAGGGAAAACGGGCTCAGAGGCAAATTCAGCACATCAGGTAACAGTCCCAAGGGGGGCTCTGGGACCGAATCAGTCACCAATGGTTTGTTCAAAGCAGCAGGTACGAGGAGAAGGGTGGTAACTAACAACGTCTGCAGTGTAATGCGTAACTTGTTTTTACCGAAGTCACAGGAACGGCCTCTTTGTCCAGCCGAGGGGAGAGTGTCTGGACTGAGCTGGTATCATTGTCGCGGGCACACATGCATTAGTGCACTTGTCACCACAGAGCCAGGGCACTAGTACTGGGCTTTGTCGACAAGAAACCAACCCGAGTGCCTTGGCCACTGAACCGAGCCGGTGGTCTTTCTCGCAGGTGATGCATGGGTGGAGAGGCATGCAGGGTTACGTTCCCCCCCACACACACACACACACAAAAGATTGCTCGATCACATGATGTGGGTGGACTCCCTCCTGGCAGAGCAGTTGAGCCATGAGCTGCCCCAGGCAGGGAGAGGCAGAGGAACAGCTGGGAGCTGCACTGAGGGGCTGCTGCTTTCTGGGAGAGGGAGGCTGCGGGTTCGGGGGGGAAGCTGTCTGGGGTTGTGCCCCTCCACTGTCAGCAGGCACTGGTCGTCTCTGCTCTCTCTTATGCCTAACGCCGAGCTCGGCTGAATTAACAAGCTGCACAGTCTACTAGCTCAGCTGACATCGGGGTTCCAAGAATAGCCGCAACGGCAGCTCTAACAACTTTCCACAGCACTAACCACATCCAGTTCAGTGAGATCCCTTTGTCATGCCTCACACTCAGCTTTGGGCTTGACTATTCTGAATAATTTTGTATCACTTGCACATCTTGCCACCTCCCGGATTACCCCTTTTTCCAGATCATTTACGAATATGTTGCACAGAACCGGTCCCAGTAGAGACCCCTGGGGGACCACCACTATTTACCTCTCTCCAGTCTGAAAACTGACCGTTTATTCCTACCCTTTGTTTCCTCTCTCCAGTTATTGAGTCATGAGAGGATCCCATGACTTATCCCGTGACTGCTTGCTTCACTTAAGAGCCTTTGGTGAGGGACCTTGTCAAAAGCTTTCTGAAAGTCCAAACACTATATCCGCTGGATCCCCCTTGGCCATGTTTGCTGACACTCTCAAAGAATTCTAGTAGATTGGTGAGGTAGGATTTCCCTGTACAACCCATGTTGACTCTTCCCCAACAAATTGTGTTAGTCTCTGTCTGATAATTCTGTTCTTTACTGTAGTTTCAACCAATCTGCCTGGTGCTGAAGTTAGGCTTGCCAGCCTGTAATTGCCGGGATCGCCGCTGGAGCCTTTTTTAAAAATCAGCATCCCATTAGCTACCCTCCAGTCATCTGGTACAGAGACTAATTCAAGCGATAAGTTACATACCACAGTTAGTAGCTGTGCAATTTCATATTTGAGTTTCTTCAAAACTTTTGGGTGAATACCGGCTGGTCCAGGTGACTTATTACCGTTTAATTGATGAGAAACCTCCTCTGCTGATACCTCAATCAGGGACAGTTCCTCAGATCTGTCACCTAAAGATGAATGGCTCAGGTGTGGGCATCTCCCACACGTCCTCTGCAGTCAAGACCAACGCAAAGAATTCATTTAGCTTCTCCGCAACGGCCTCATCCTCCTCGAGTGCTTCTGCAGCAGCCACGGATTGTTTGGTCGGCTTCCTGCTTCTGAGGTACTTCTTTTTTTTTTTTTTGCTGTTAGTTTGTGTCTTTTGCTCGTTGCTCTTCAAATTCTCTTTTGGCCTCCCTAATTATATGTTTACATGTGACATGCTAGAGTTTATTCACCTTTCTATTTCCCTCCGTAGGATTTGACTTTCAGTTTTTAAAGGATGCCTTTTTGCCTCTAATCGCTTCTTTTACTTTGTTGTTTAGCCACGGTGGCACTTTTTGGGTCCTCTTACGATGTTTTGTTAATTTGGGGCTCTACATTTAGTCTGAGTCTTTGCAGGCATTTCACTTTTGGGACGGCACTTTCTCATTTCCTTGGCACTATTAGCCCGGCTGGGCAGGAATGCAGCCCCACGCTCTGGGTGTCCCTAAACCCCTGAGTGCCAGAAGCTGGGAGTGGCCGAGGCGGGATGGACCATTCGATCCTGGCCCTGCCCCATCCACTCCCCCTGGGGCGCCTGGCTCTGGCAGCTGTTGGAAGACAGGACGCTGGGCTGGACGCACCTTTGCTCTGACCCAGCCTGGCCGCCCTTCAGACTTGCCCCACCCTTTGGGGGTTCCAGGACCAGCTGCTCCAAGAAGCCTCGTTCCCCCCCCCCCCCCATACCTGTCCAGCTGACGTTGTAGCACAGCTCCCTGTGCAGGGCGCGGACGCCCCGCAGCACCGCCTGGGCCGAGCGCAGCAGGGAGCCAGGGACACCCTCCGCCCCGGGGCGCTGGAAGTAATGCAGCACGGCCATGGCGGGGTCCTGGGGGGGGGAGAACAGGGTCAGTGTCCAGCCAGACAGCACCCCCCCCACTGCACCCCCATACACCACCCACAGAGACCCCCCACTGTGCCCCCCCACAGCACCCCTACACAGCCACACAGTGCCCCCCACTGCACCCCCATACACCCCCCACTGCACCCCCCCACTCTAACCCCATATACCCCCCCACAGCGCCCCCCCACTGTAACCCCCACAGCACCCCTACACAGCGCCCCCCACTGCACCCCCCCCTCTAACCCCATATACCCCCCCCACAGCGACCCCCCCACTGCACCCCCCGCCCCCTCACAGCGCCCCCCCATCCCGGCCCTGCCCCACGCCGCCCCGCGGCTGTGGGGCGGGACAGGGAAGAAGGGGTGCGGGGGGGGGTCGGGGCAGCGGCGCCTCAGAGCCCCGCCCCCGCCCCCGAGCTCCAACCGACGCTAACGGTTCCAAACCGTTCCGCGCGCGGCGGCCCGGCCTCGCGGTGGAGGGGGGGGGGCTCCTGCGTCACCACCGCAGCGTGGTTCGGCCCGCTCAGACACAGTGCTCCCGAGGCAATGTGCTCCTCCGGGCGCACTGAGCATGCGCGCGCACCGAGCTGCGCGCGCACCGAGCATGCGCAGTCCCCTCGGCTGAAGCCACTGCCCGTCTCCCTGCCCGTCCTTGCCCTGGGGGTGGGGGGCGCCCAGCAGCTGGAGGCAGGGTTCGGAGAGGGGGGGCTGGGGGGCACAGTCAGGGCTGGGGCGGGGCGAGGCGCTGGCAGAGGGTAAAACCCGGCCCAGGCAGGGGGAGGGGGGAGAGCCACCGTGGTGGGGCTGAGCCCCCCATGTTGGCAATAATGGGGGGGGGGGCAGAGGGGCTTTTTTATGACCCCTCCCCCAGAGGGCACCTCTCAGCCCAGGCCGCCCCCTGGCCAGTCACTGCCGCCGCACCCCTGGCTGCCGGGGGACCCTACCCTCCCCCCCCCGAGGGCTGCACCCCGCGGCGGAGATGCGGCCACCTCTGGGGTGGGGGCCGCTATGGCTCCTGAACCACATCAGGGCCTTCTGTGACCCTGCTGCCCACCCCCGCTGGCTCGCCCAGGGCCCAACAGCCCCCCCCCACCCCCCAGCTCGGGGGCAGCCAAGCCGTGCGTGGGAGCCACGGCTCAGCCCCCGTGGGCACCCCGGCGGATCCGCCCCGGGGGCCGAATAAAGGGACTGGAGACAACCAGCACCGGGGTCTGTCCATTGCCCAGGCCCGGGCTTCCAGCTGTTAGGACAGGGCTCATTCAACCCGCCCCCCAGGGCCCAGCACCCCCTGCTCGGTGCAGCCCCAGTGCCCCCTGCTGGGCCCCCGCCCCACTCCCTCCAGCCCAGCGACCCCTGGTGCCGTCTTGGGGCCAGCCCGGCCTCTCCCCCCGCGCAGGCCCCGATTCCCTAACCTGGGAGAGGTTGAGGATGGCGGGAACCGGCCACTCCCGTGGCTCGCCTTGGGGCTGCCGATCGGGTCCTGCACGACGGGTTCACCGGAGCTGCTGGTTCCTGGCACGGCCCGGGGGTGATTTCCCTCGAGCTCTCCAGGACCCCCTCATGGGGCTCTGGTTCCATCCCAGCCCCAGAGCTACCCCGCAACTGCCCGGCCCGCCTGCTTTTAAACCCTTACTCCGCCCAGCCATGACGGACAGGGCAGCTGCACCCCACTCGGCCGAGGAAGGGGAATCAATCTTGGCTGGCCAGTTCCTGCCAATCTAACGTGGGGGGAAATTGCTTCCCCACCCCACGTATGGTGATCAATTAGACCCATAGCATGTGAGCAAGGACCAGCCAAGCACAGGAGATACGGTGAATAACTGTACAGCCAGGGCTACCGCTTGGCTGACCAGTGCGACACCGTTCAGCGTTCCAGGATATCCATCCTTAACTGATCATGTCCCGTGTGGGGCCGTGCCTAAAGCTTTACTGAAGCCCCAGGATATTAGATTTACTGCACTCCCCTCAGCTGAAAAGCCAGTTACTTCCTCAAAGAAGGAAATCGGTTTAGTGTGGGACGATCATATGCAAGAACAATAAAGTCCAGACCAGTAATATATATACAGACACACGTGGTGCTTTAATCAGGCCAATTTCACAAAGCTGAAAACAATTATGAGCCAAATCAGCTAGAAGGAAGAATTTAATCCCAAAAATGTCAGCCACAATCCTACAATTGAGGAAGAAGGCTGTGCTTTTAAAACCAAACCAAACCAACAATCTGGTTTAGAAAAGCGAAGAGAGTGGTAAAAAAATACAAAATTAAAAAAAAAAAAGATAAGAAAGGGGAAGTTGACAGCAATGAATATAAATCAGAAGTTAGGAATTGTAGAAAACTGATAAGGGAAGACAAGGGATACAAGGAGAAATCTGTGGCTAGCAGAGTTAAGGACAAAATATATTAGTGGGGGAAACAATCCTGACAATGGTATTGGCCCATTAGTAGATGGGACTGGTAGATTTATCAATAATAATGCAGAAAAGGCAGACATGTTCAATAAATATTCTTGTTCCATATTTTGGGGGGGGGGGGAGGGGAAGGAGGAGGAGATGAGCCGGTCTCATCATACAGTCGTGATAATACACTTTCCTTTCTAATAGCAACTCTGGAGGATGTTACAAAGAATTTACTGAAGTTAGACATTTTAAAATCAGCAGGTCCAGATAACTTGCATCCAAGAGTTTTAAAAGAGCTGGCGGAAGGGCTCCTTGGACCATTAATGTTGATTTTCAATAGGTCTTGGCACACTGGGGAAGTTCCAGAAGTCTGGAAGAAAGCTGATGTGCCAATTTACAAAAGGATAAATGGGATGCCTTGGGTAATTTATAGGCCTCTCAGCCCAACATGGATCCCGGACAAGATAATGGAGTGGCTGATAGGGGACTCGATGAATAAAGCACTAAAGGAGGTCAATGTAATTAATGTCAATCAACATGGGTTTATGGAAAACAGATCCGTCAGTCTAACTTGGTATCTTTTTGCGGAGAGGACAAGTTTAGTTGAGAAAGGTAATAGCATTAGGACAATAGACAGACTTGTGTATGGTGTTTGAGAGGTGATTTTGCCTCTGCATTTGGCCCTGGTGCGACCGCTGCTGGAATCCCGTGTACGGTTCTGGGCCCACGAGACAAGACGGACGTTGGTAAGTTGCAGAGGGGTCAGAGAAGAGCCACAGGAATGATGAAAGGCTCAGACACCCTGCCTGAGAGCGAGAGACTCAAAGAGGCTCAAAGAATGAGTTGATCACAGTCCATAAGTATCTACGTGGGTGCCACGGTTGCAGGGGTCTGGTGCTCTGGAGCAGGCCCAGGGAGGACCCCTTCAGGGTGCCAGCCTGCCCCCTTAGGGGCTCTCGCTGTCATGAAGGGAAGCCACTTGGCTTCACCACTTCCTGGGACCAAACTTCAGAGCCTTCAGCCCCCCAGCTGCTCAAATCCGGCTGGCATCCTGGAGAGGGGTGGCCATCCCTGGATGTTAGTTGCTAGGTATCAAGTATCCAGGCAATTAGAGTGACCATGATCTTCTCGGACCCCCATGGCCATGGGGCCCAGACCCCACACAGCCAGACGCCTGTTACCCCTGTATCTCTGCAGACAGTGAATAACCTTTCCCCACCACCTTGCTATCCATGCACCACACAGGGGAAACTGAGGCACACACGCTATTCATACAAAATATTATGGAAAACCCCCACTCCATCACAATGGGGAACAGATATTTAATAATGGGCTTCTCAATCTTGCAGGGAATGGTCTGACACCACCCAATGGCTGGCAGTTGAGACTGGACGAATTCAGACTGGAAAGAAGGCGTCAATTGTGAACAGTGGGAGTAATTAGCCATGAGAACAATTTCCCAGCCGCCGGGGTGGATTCTCCATCCCTGGCCCTTTTTCAAGCAAGACTGGATGTGATTCTAAAAGCTCTGCTCTGGGAAGGGGTTGGGGCCGATGGGCCGTTCTCCAGCCTGCGGGATGCTGGGGGTCAGACTAGACATTCACAATGGTCCCCTCTGGCCTTCGAAGCGCTGGAGCTATGAACGTCAACCTCTAGTAAACAGAGGAAGGACGTTAACTATTCTCCGGTCACACGGCACAACTGCTGAGAGAGGGAGTAAAACTCCTTGCTCCGGGACCGGTAACCTCACGTACCAATTCTTTGGCTATTCTGGGATAGAAATTACATTCCAAGCTCATAGAGATCAGGCCATGGTATGTCACAGGGCTCAGCGGGAGGGGCACTGTTCTGTGGGCAGCAGGGGGTGCCCTCCCTTGGCAGTCTGTGCTACTCCCCAGAATCAACAGCATTTCAGGGGCAAAGGGTTAAAAACAGATGATGCAATCTCATCACACTTTCCATTCCACTGGTATCTCTGCAGCCTAAACGTTACCAAAGTTAGACATTTTTAAATCAGCAGCCCCACATAACTTGCAGCAAAGAGTTTCAAAAGAACTGGATGAGGAGCTCACTGGAGGTTAATGCTGATTGTCAACAGACCTTGCAGCACTGGGGAAGTTCCAGAAGAAAACGAATGCTGTGCCAGTTTTCACAAAGGATAAACAGGATGACCTAGGTAGTTCGAGGCCTGTCAGTCTGACCTCAATCCCAGACAAGATAATGGAGCGGCTGATTTAAAAATCAGATCTGCAGAGTCTGGCTTCGGTGGTGGGCAATGGAGAGTGCACCTGTCCCACCTGCCTAACCTGTGCTGGCACATCCCTCCCTTTCCACCCCCCATCCCGCAGTATGTGACAACAATGTCCCAGCAGCATGACCTCCCTCCAGCCTCATTTTCTGCCTTGATTCAGATCCTGCCAGGCCAGGGCCTGTACCCAGCTCCGGGGTGGGGTCAGTGTGTGAGCACCCTGACTCGTTAGCCCTACGTGGGGGCGGAGAAGCGCAAGAATATCACAGAATTAGTGACAAATGGCCCCTGATCCTTTGTAATTCAAAGTAAAGTCCTCGCGGGGCTAAACGTCTGTTGTGTGCGGCGTGCTTCCCACATGCTTGGAATATTCTGTCCAGGGTGAGCAGTGTTCCAAGGAGATCACCACCTGGGGACGGTGCCACCCTGTGCCAGGAGCAGCAGCTAACCTGTGTTGGTGCCTGTGAGTGGCTTGGACCCCAGCCCTACCCTTCCCTTGGCTGTGCCTACTCCAGCCCGTGTCACTGGAGGTCAGGGAGCCCAGGGCCCCCATTGCTCTGAGCATTGGGAAATTCCCAGCCCAATGCACCACGGGGAAGGAGCTCCAGACCCCACTCCCCATCCAAGGACAGCCCCCCAGTGCACCATGGGCAGAGGGCTCCAGCCTCCTCCCAGGACAGAGGGCTGCAGCTCCCCGCCCCCGCGGGAGGGATTCCCAGCCACGTGCATGGACGCAATGGAGACTACATTTCTCAACGGTCCCCATGTGGCAGGTTGCCAGCCATGACTTTCTGGGGCAGTTCTCCCCCCAGCTCTTCAGCACCCAGGCTGGGGAGTGGGCCCATGCTGTGCACTCAGGGAGGGGGACTTTGATCAGGTAACACTGCGGTGGCCACAGGCTCAGCGATCTACTGGGAAATGGTTTTTCCTGCACCACCCTCAGCCAGCGAGCGGTGCCGGCTGGTTTTTACCAAGAAAAGGATCATAACTTTCCCCCTCGGGGCAGTTGTCTCCTCCCCTGCCGATTAGAGCTGGATTTTCACCCCCTCCCAATCACCAAGGAATCAAAGCTGAGCCCCATTTATGGGGGAAGCATTTACAGGGGTCACTTTGACACTTATTTCTTTGCTAGGGAAACCAAAAAGTCCCAAAAGCCAGTGACAAAATCACTACATTGGCAGCACTGTGAGCGTTTAGCAGTCCCACTTCCTACTTCCTGGTTTTATTTATATGGTAACAGAACCTTTTACCGGGTTTGAATTTCTTTTGTAAGGTCCAACTCTGCTTGGCTTTGGGCAGTTCTCAATGCATCAGCTGTCATTGGCAGAGGAGTTTCTGATGTCTTTGATCTCAGCCCAGGGACGTCTTCAGCTGGCCAGTCCCACCACTGAGGAGACCCAGCCTCAGTTCTGAGCTTTTCCACTCTCCCTTCCTAGGAGCCAAGGTCCAGTTGAAAAACGAGTTTTTCCTTTGCACAAATTGACGAGCAGCAGCATCTCTGTGTCTCTTGTCCGAGCCGGGTATTAAATTCCATGGGAGCTTTCTGCTCTGCAAAGGAACGCATGACCAATCAGAGGGGTCAGGGCCACCTTCTGCTGTGACAAGAAGCGATTTGCTCCCCTCTGTATGCCGCTGCGAGCTCCTGGCAGGCTGGGAAGCGAGGTTGGCGGAGTTCATTCCAGGGTGGGGAAAGAAAGGATCTGCCAGTATCCCGGTGCCCCAGGGAAGATCTGACACCCCCCCCCCCCCACACACACACATTATTACACCACGGATGTGCTGGAGATATGACAGCAAAAGGGACTGTGTGAATTGTCACAGAGGGGAATGAACCACCATCTACAGCAGTGGGGCTCAAACCAACCCTCGGAGTGCAACCCCCTCAATAAATTAAACACTTTTTAATACATTTAACACCAATATCAATGCTGGACGCAAAGCAGGGCTTGGGGTGGAGACTGACAGCTCACAATCCCCCCATGTAATGACCTCGCGACACCCTGAGGGGCCCCGACCCCCAGTTTGAGAATCCCTGATCTACAGCGGCCTCCCCAACTCTGCCCCATCAGCCGTCCCCTCTGATTCACTCTCTTCCTCACCTCCAAGTCTCCCCCAGGCTTTCAGATATCTGTGGCCTCTTTGTGGGGGTTCCACACCACGTTCCCTGGATCTGGTGTGGGGGCGCAGGTCCACCCTCTTCTCTGGGTTCCAGACCCATTAACCAGCAAGCAGGGGCTGCTCAGACAGCTGCTCCCCACTCACCAGGCCCACCACTAAACCCCACCAACTTCTTCTTGGGCCTGTCCTTGCCCCCAGCCGCCCAGCTCGATTCCCCCACCAAACCCCTCCCCAGGTTCTCTCCAAACCTGCCTCTCCCAAACCCCCCCCCCGACTTTATTCCCCACTGAACCCCTCACACCCCTGCTTTTGTTCCTCCTCAAGTGGCCAGGAAGGGGAACTGCTGACAGGTCTCCAGGCTGGGGGTGGCTGGCCCTGTAGGGATCAGGACTAAGGACCTTCTGGGAACAGTGTGGACCCGCCTCCTCTCATGTGACCCCGCCCCCATTCAACCTCTCTCACACAAACCCCGCCCCCTCCAGCATGACCTCACCCCACATGCCCGGTGCACAGACGGTCACACTGCAGGAGGGGGCATTTTTAAGAGCGCACTGTCCAGCCCCCACCAGCATGACCTCATATGCACGGTGCGTAGGAGGTCACGGCGGAGGGGGCGGGGCCATGTGCTCCTGAAATAGCCCCGCCTCCCCAGTCCCACACCAGATAAAACCAGGGCGGGTTTTGTGCCGGTCCCGGCCCGGGGACAAACCTTGGAATACAAGACAGGCTGGCGACCGGGCTCCGCAGTCAGGACTCCCCCTCGGGATGCTCCAGGCACCACTCGCAGGCGTTCTGGAACATGCGCAGCCAGGGCGAGACCTCCATGGTGTGGCGCCAGTCGGGCGGCATCCAGGCCCACTGCCAGGGCAGGACGCAGCGCTCAGGGTGGGGCATTATGGCCAAATGGCGCCCGTCGGGCGAGCAGAGCCCGGCGATGCCCAGCGGGGAGCCGTTGGGGTTCAGGGGGTACTCCTGGGTGGGCTGGCCCTGGTCATCCACGTAGCGCAGCGGGGCCAAGCCCCCCGACGTCACTGCAGCCAGCACCTCGGGTGAGCGGAACTGCATCCGACCTGGGGCAGGGGAAAAGAGGGGGTGAGATGGGCAGAGAGCCCCAGCGGGACACCCCCCCACAACAGGCCCACCGCCTCCATACCCCGATGTTGCCTCAGGAGCGTGAAACCGCATGCGAGCTGGGGAGGGCATGGGGGTGAGACAGATAAAGCCCCCCGCACATTCTCTCACTGTCGTGATGGCCAGCAGGGCAGGGAGTGGGGAGCCCAGTTGCTTGCCCTGTACAGCAACGGGGGTTCTCCCAGTTGTGCGGACCCCGGCGTGCTCCACTCGAGCTGGGCAGGCCCTTCACGTGCTGAGACGGGGGGATTTTCCTTAGCTGTGGCCAGCACCTGCGCCCTTCTCCTCCTGCACCGGACCGAGGCCCTGAGCACAGAGCTCTCCAGTTCCTTCTGCTTGGCAAACACCCTCTGGGGGAAGGACCCGCGGGGGCGGGGAAGGAGAGCGGGGGGGGGGGGACACACACACTCAGGGATTGCCCTCTCCAAGAGCTCCAGCTACTGTACGAGCCAGGGAACCAGACTCCAAAAGAGACACCCCGGAGCCAACCTGCCATGACAGCCCAGGGACGGGTCGAGCAGGCAGGACGCAGCCTGAAATTCACTGCAAGTCTCTACGAGGAGCTCGCTTCCCCTCTCCTGTGTCTTGTTCTCTGCAGAGGGGACACTAAGGTTCGTCAGTGGAGCTCTCTGGTGGCACATGGCTTTGGCTAGAAGGCAGGTGTGCCGAAGCTGGAATATTTGGCAATCTTTTGGAAGCCACTGTGTGCCTCAGTTTCCCCTGTTGGCTGCTTTGTGACCCAGTGGGGTGGGAAAGGGCTGTTTGCTCTTGGGACCGGCTGAGGGACATAGGTGGGGGTGTCACCGAGCTGTAGGAGCCTTAGCCCCTATATCAATGGAGCATCTCGGAAGATGAAGGCAAATACAATGGCCCGGACAGCGACACCAAGCAACCAACAACCCAGAGGGAGATGGACCCCCCCACCTTTCCTTGGGGAGGCTAAACAGCATTTCCCCAGCCGGAGAACAAAGGACGGGACAGGTTGGTGGAGCGGAGAAAATAAGAGTCGGGGGCTGGAAGGAGTCGGGGCTCTCAGCTGGAGCCAGACAGAGAGACAGACGGAGCTTGAGCCCAGGGGTTCACCACAGCCTGGCTGGGCTCTGGGCTAACCAGGATGGACGATGCTTTAACTTTAGTTCTCGATGCTACCTGGAGGCCTGCATATGCTGTGTCCTGGCTAACAAACCCCGCTGTGTGAGTGTCACCGCAAATCCGGGGACAAGTCTCCCTCGGGGTCGGCCCCCCTCAGTGGGACTCGCTGACTGGAGCTCATGGGGTGAAGCAGGGGGGCTGAAGGCCCACGGGTCCAGCCTAAGGAGGTGGAGAAGCGGCGTGGCTTGCCCTAGGGGCGTCTGACACACTGACAGGCCTCCTAGAGACCGCTCCAAAAATGGGCCATAGCACCGACCCTGTGGACCCAGGACACCAGGCGATGGATGACCTGCTTCAGGTGGACTTCGGGAAGCTGTATCCCTGTGGAGACCGTCCAAGCGGGGTCGGCCACCAGGGCCTCGGTCTCGGACTCCATGGAGATCCCGCGTCAGGGGAGCTTTCCACACCGGAGGGGAGGCTCTGGGAAAGAGACGGGCCAGGACAGCGCAGTGGAAGGTGCTGAGCTGCCTCACACGCCCTTCTGGAGCTGAGGGACAATCCTGACGTCTTCAGAGAGGAGCCAGCCCCGTGCAGCTGGGAACGCAGAACTCTCGGGGGCAGCGGACGATGCTGGTACCCCTCGGAGAATCTCCTCTATTTTCCTGCCCACTCTCGAAGCCTGCTGTCCATCCAAATGCCACGCTGCCAGAGGGAGAGATGCTGGGGTGGGGTGGGGGACCCCAGCTCAGCCCTAGGCCAGGTGAGGTCGGAGCTGGCTGCAGATGCACGCAGACGAAGCCACCTGGCGAATGCCGGTGGGTCAGATCTGCCTCGGCTGCGTGGCATCCCCGCTGAAGTGCCGGCCTCGGGCTGCTGGGAGCAGGAGGTCGGGTATTTCTCGTTCACAGAGAAGGGCCTGTGAGCTCGCTGAGAGACGCCCCAAACCGCTGAGTGGCGGGGCTCACACTCGTGGTCTCTGGAGAAGCATCTGCAGAAGCTCTGCCAGGGTGAGCCGCACCCCGGAAGGGGCAGCACCGAGATGGGGACGCGGGGGCGGTGCCCCCGTTCTAGAGACCGACGGCCTCTCTGCACAGCAGGGACGCGGCCAGCGTCAGGCTGTCCAGCGTGACGGGAAGGTGAAGGCTCCAGGCAGGCGGCAGGCAGCGTTGCCCAACCTCACGCCCCGCACGCCGGTCTGAAAGGCGGAGAGCCAGGTCTCTGTAGGGACCAGGCACCTTGGGCTACAGGCTGGTTCAGACAGGCGCCCCAGCCCAGCAGCTTCGCTGCTAGACCGAAATCCAGTGTGTGTTCCCCAGGTAGGTGCTGACACACGGGGACAGCTCACCCCAGAACCGTCGCTTTCTCAAGCTGAAGAGCTCGAGCTCCTGGAGTCTCTCCCTCTACGGCAGGTTTTCTGACCCTGCCCCCGGCTCCTCGTGACCCCTCTGCAATCGACTCAGGCCTTCTTGAGCTGAGGGCACCAGAACTGGATGCCAGGATCCCAGCAATGGTCACACCAGAGTCCAATCCAGAGGCACCCCTCTCGAGGTGCCCCCCGTTTGCGGAAGGGGACCCCAATGCTCGGAAAGGAGCTTTTCTACCACTGACCGTTAAGCACGAACAATTTACCCTCCCCAACCCCCACCACGTCGACTGGAGGACCCGTCTCCGACCACGGGTGCTGCAAAGGAACCGGAGAGACGGTCGGGCCGCACCATGCTCCACGCTCTTGGGGTGCAGCTTGAGGGGGAGAAGGGGGCAGGTACGGCCCAGCGGAGCCTGCTGGGGAAAAGCCTTCCCGTCTCAGGCGCACGGACACCTCGAGAGCAACACGCACAGGACCATGGCTCGACGGAGACACACACCCGATGGGGGTGGAGGGGGGGGAGGCCAGGGCAAGGACCCCTCCCACCATATTAGGGAAGGACCCCCCAGCCACTCCTCTGGGGTAGGACGCAGAGGCTGGTTATACAGGGACCCCTCACCCAGCGCTGAGATGCATCCGCACCTGGGGTGGGGCGCGGGGCTGTGTATACGGGACGGAGCAAGCAGCCCCCCAGAGCTGTTACCTTCTCCGTGCGCCACCCAGATTCCCAGGGTGGAGCCAGCCATGCCCCGCAGCATCACCGCCGGGCTCTGCTCGACGGCCAGCGCCACGAAACGCGACTCGAACCGGCCCGAATCGTTGGGGGCCAGCAGGACCCCGGGACGGACGGTCCCACCTGCGGACAGACAGGCTGAGTGAGCCCTGCCCTAGAATCCCCCACCCAGACACCTCCCCAATCCCTCCAGCCCACCGACAGGCCCCTCCCCCCAGCCCCACTCACCTGGGGGGTCGCTCGTGGGGCTCTCGCCCCCCACCCAGCCCAGCAGCGCCATCAGCTGGCAGCCGTTGCAGACACCCAGACTGAACGTGTCCCTGCGCCGGTGAAAGGCCTCAAACTGGGCCCGCGCCCGGGGGTTGAAGGTCACCGAAGCTGCCCAGCCTGGGAACAAAGAGGGACACTGGGGGTCAGTCACCTGGGGGGAATGGGGCCTGGGGCCTTTCCCTTCCAGGGGCCACTGACTTCAACCTGGCCCCCGACGGGGACTGGCTGGCTCAGGGGGGTGGGGAATGGGGCTCGGAGCCTGTCCCCTCTAGGGGGTGCCGGCTTCCAACTGGCCCCAGGGTGGGGACTCGCTGGCTCGGCGGGGGGTGAGGGGAGTGGACACGCTGGCTTGGCGGGGGGCGAGGGGAGTGGACACATGCTGGCTCGGCGGGGGGTGAGGTGAGGGGGACACTGGCTGGGTCAGGAGGTGAGGGGGGCACTGGCTGGGTCAGGAGGTGAGGGGGGCACTGGCTGGCTCCCGGGCAGGGGTCTCACCTTTGGCAGACCCTAGGACGTCCGCGTAGCTGAAGCCCCCCACAAAGACCAGGCCCCGGAACGACTCCAGAGTCACCTCCCCTGCGTACAGGTCCTGCATGGTCACGTCCCAGGTCTGGGGAGAGAGGGGAATGGGGCTGAGGGGTTAGAGTGGGGGGGGCAGGACTCCAGGGTTCGGGGTGGGGGTGGGGAGGTCTCACCTGGAACCCCGCCATGACGAAGGCTGCCACCATCTCGCGGTCCCCGTTGCTGCCCTCCTCGCGCAGGATGGCCACGCGCGGGCCCGGCTGGGCTGGGGGCAAAGGTGGGGTTAGAGACCAGGGCCCGGCTGGGCTCAGTGCACCCCCACTGGCAGAGACCCCCCCCCTCCCTCCACGGGGACCTGGGGACACCCCTGCCCACACACCCCTCCCCCCCAGAGACCTCCTTTCTCCATAGCGATCTGGGGACACCCCCTCCCACACACCCCTCCTCCCCCCAGTGAGCCCCTCCCCCCAGGGGCCCCGGCCCTCACCCATCTGGCACAGCAGCGGGGGCTCAGTCTTGGGGTCGAAGGTCAGGGTGAAGCTGGGGCCCTGGCGTCGCGCCAGCCCCCTCTCCTCCTGCTCCACGCAGTGGGGTGACGCTTGCAGCCGCTCCAGCTGGAAACTCGTGGCCTCCCAGAGGGCGCGCAGGTCACCCACGGGCCGCGCCAGCTCCTCCTGCCCGTTCACCCGCAGCCGCACCTAGGGGGCACGCAGGGGCGTCGGCCGGGGGGACTGCAGCACTGGTGCCCCTCACTCCCGACCCGCAGCCCCTGCTAGCCCAGTCCAGCCCTGCCGCGCCCCCCAGTCCTGACCTGCAGCCCCCTGCTCCCTGCCCTGTTCCCCCCCCAGCAGCCCCCTGCTACCTGCAGCCCCCTGCTCCCCCCAGCTCTGCGGTGCCCCTCAATCCCAACCCACAGCCCCACTCACCATGGACTGGGGGCCCAGGGGTCCCGTGTGCCCAATGGGCAGGCACCGCACTCCAGCCTCCTCGTACCGTCTGCAGACGTCTCCTGCCACAGCGCTGGGCACCTCCAGCACCAGGCCCAGCTCCTCGGCAAACAGCACTTCCAGGGCTGGGGGGGGGAGGGGAGTCAGCTTGGGGGGGGAGAACTGGGGGATCTAGAGGTGGGGGGGCTCGTGTGAGGTGGTCGGTGAGGTTGGCCTTGTGGGGGAGGGGTCCAGGCTCTCACCACTGGGCTACGGGAGGGCTCAGGACAGAGGTTTGGGGAGGGGTTATGGGACAGGGTCCCCCATTCACCGCCGGGCTGTGGGGTTCAGGGTGGGGATTTGGGGAGGGGGTTTGTGGTGGGGTTTTCCATTCACCGCTGGGCTGTGGGGCTCGGGACACAGGTTCGGGGCGAAGTCCCCCATTTACCACCAGGTTGTGGGATTCGGGGCAGGGCCCCCCACTCACCGCTGGCCCCCGGTGCCACCAGCTCGGCCTGCAGCCCACAGTTCCCGGCGAAGGCCATCTCCAGCAGGCAGGTCACCAGCCCCCCGTCACTCACGTCATGCCCCGCGCTCACCACCGACTCTGGGGGGACAGCACCGGGTGGGACAGGTCCCCCCCAAGCATCCCAGCTCCCCCCCAGCCCCAAGGGGCACCCATGCCAGCTTCACTCCACCCCCCCAGCCCCGCCCCTCAGACCCTGGGGGTGCCCACATCCAGCTCCCCGCCCAGCCCCGAGGGGCACCCAGGCCAGCTTCACTCCACTCCTGGGGTGCCCACATCCAGCTCCTCCCCCAGCCCCAGGGGCACCCTCCAGGTCTGGGGAGGCCACGTGGCCAGCTCCCCTAACACCTCCCCCACAGCAGGGCTCATCCCCCCCCAGCAGGGACGGACAGACGGACGGACGGACACACCTTGCAGCAATTGCTGGGTGACGCGGAAGCAGGCTGCCAGGCTGTCCGGGTTCTCCAGGTCTGGGCAGCGATCCCCCAGCTGGGAGTAGCACTGCGCCAGGGCACTGCCCCCCAGCCGGTGCCGCTCGGGGCACAGCTCCACGTACAGTAGGGCCCCTGCAGGGCGAGAGAGATGGGGTCAGAGCCAGACACCAGGGTCCCCGAGCCAGCCAGTCCCTGGCCTGTGGCACATCAGAGCCAACGCCCCCAAGAGGGGAAAGGCCCCATGCCCCACCCCTCTGAGCCAGCCAGTCCGTGCCCTGGGGCCAGATGGGAGCTGGTGCCCCCTAAAAGGGAAAGAGCCTGTGCCCCATTCCCCACTCCCCTGAGCCAACCAGCCCCCGCCCCTCACCTTTGCCATCGGGGCACTTGAGGTCAGGTGTGACGGTGGTCCTGATGTCCGGACACACGGCGTAGGCTGAGATGACCAATGTCCCTGTGGGGAGATGGGATGGGGTCAGTGGGGAGTCCAGCTAGCCTAGGGGGGTGGGGGAAGCGGGGGAAAGAGCCAGTCTGGGGGGCCAGGATAGCTTGGAAGGCCGGGATTGGGGACTCCCGGGGGCAAGAAAGCCAGGGCACCTGCAGGGGATGAATTGGGGACCCTTTACGGGGTGGATAGGGGAGTGAGGACTGGCTGCAGTGGGGGCAGAGGGGGCATGGGGCAGTAGCTTTGGGCATGGACATGGGGCGGCCCTGGTGTGCACACCCCTCTAACAGAGGAGGTTTGTGGGAGATGAGGCATCTGGTGGTGTGCCTCAGTTTCCCTATGGACAGATGCCCGGCCTGCTGAGCATGGAGAGGTTACATGGCTGGCATGGGACGAGGGAGGGTGGAGGCCTGTCAGAGGGGGGCCCGGGGACTCATGGGGGCTGGAGACAGCGGGGCGAGGGGGCCCACAGAATCTGGGGTGGGGGGCTGCTGGGGCAGGGCGAAGGGGCAGAGCCCACCCCCCACACTCACCGGGCGCCATGACGATGTCCGTGCCCACGCGGGCCGCCATGCTGAGCGAGTCCTTGCCCCCGTCCACGGCCACCCCCAGCTGGGCCATGACGGCGCACATGGCCCTACAGGCGTCCACCAGCGCCGCGCCCTCGCCCGCCTCCTTGGCCGCCCACATCCAGTTCCCGCTGCACTTCACGTCCTGGGGGGAGAGGGGGGTCAGCCACGGGGCCCCGACCAGCCCCATGCCTCCTGCACTGCCCCATAGCGCCCCCGCTTTATGGCCCCCACATCCAGTTCCCACTGCACTTCACGTCCTGAGGGGAGAGGGGGGTCAGCCATTGGGCCCCCATACAGCCCCATGCCCCCTCCCGCCCCACACTGCCCCATGGCCACCCCACAGCCTCCACCACCAGTGCCCATTGCATTTCACATCCTGGGGACAGAGAGGGGTCAGCCGTGGTCCGCTGACAGCCCCACAACCACCCCACTGCACCACAGCCCCCCCAGTTCCTGCTGCACTTCATGTCCCGGAGGGGAAGGTGGGAGAGAATCAGCCACATGAGCCCACAACCCCATGGCCCCCCCACCCCACAGCCAGGTCCAGCTGCACTTCATATCCTGGGAAGAAAGCGGGGTGAGACACAGGACCCCCATACAGCCCCAATCTCCCCCCCCACACACACAGCCCCATGGGCCCCCTCCACCTCCAATACCCACTGCACTTCACATCCGTGGGGAGGGGGGGGCAAGAGGAGGAGGATTAGCCATGGGGGGAAAATGTCAGACACAGACAAGCCCTTCCCAATCAGCCCCCCCCAGCCTGTCCCCTCCCCAAGCAAACCCCCTTGGCTCACAGAGCGACTCACCCGCAGGTCGGTGACGCGGGCAAACACCAGGTTGGTGAGCGCCTCACCCACGGCCAGCCGGGCCCCCGCGCCCGGGTCGATCAGTCCCTTGAGTGGCTGCTCCCCGAGGGCCGTGGCTGCCCCCACCGTCTCGAAGGGGGACAGAGCCACCACGGCAACGTCGGCCAAGGGGGTGTGCAGGGGCCCCACGCACTGCTGCTGGGCCACCAGCCCCGTCACCGACCGGTCCACCTGCCACAGGGACACACGGCTCAGGGTGGCAGTACCCCTCTGGGGTGAGGTGGGGGAGCAGAGAGCTGGGGCTAGGGGTCAGGGGGCATTACCCCCCACAGGACGACGACAGAGACATGGGGTCAGGGGGTGCAGGACATTTTCCCCTCCGGGAGGGCAGACACACAGGATCAGGAGGTGTGGGGATACGGCCACTCAGGGGGCAGAGATACAGTGCCAGGGGCCATGAGGCACTCACCCTCTGGCATGCGAAGGCAGAGACAGGGTGTGATGTTATTGACATAATCTGTAACCGTATAGATCACTGTTGCAACCACTGTTCTATATGTACAGCAAATGTTGTACAGCGATTGTCGTGTGAGGTGTCTACGGGAAGGTGATGGTTGGCTGGTCAGGATAATGCTATCTCTCTGTGTGTGTGTATCATTTTTGTAGCTGAAGTTAGGAATATTGGCTCTGTACTGTCTGTAGTTCAAACTTGTGCTGTGCTTCCGGGGGACACCCCAGACAGTTTGGGGTCAGCTCGGCCTAGCCTGCTGGATGGCCCATTGAGGACCATCAGCGATACGAGTGACCCATTGAGAGAAGGCAGACACGCCTGGGGACTCAGCTAGGCAGGCAGGGACCTGCCTATGGACCGACCCCTGAGGTGTTTCCAGGCCATGGGGCCTGGACAAAGCCCTGGCTGGGATGATTTAATTGGGGATCGGTCCTGCTTTGAGCAGGGGGTTGGACTAGATGACCTCCTGAGGTCCCTTCCAACCCTGATATTCTATGATTCTCTATGACAGCTTGTCTTTGGGACAAAGAAAGAGCCCACACGGCAAGAGACTATGAAGAGCTGTTGCAGCTCCTCCATCTGGTCTTCAATCCTGCTTCTGACCTCTGGAGGACCCCTCCCAGCTGGGGATGTTCTCCAGAGACGGGATTTGAACCTGCAGCTTATTCCATCCCTGCTACAAGCCTGAACCAAGAACTTGGCCATTACTGTCTGTCATTGAGTCCATGTAACCAATTCTGGCTCTCATCTCTATCTTGTTTCCTTTTATGAATGAACCTTTAGATTTTAGATTCTAAAGGATTGGCCACAGCGTGATTTGTGGGTAAGATCTGATTTGTAGATTGACCGGGGTCTGGGGCTTGGTCCTTTGGGATCGTGGGAACCTTTTTTCTTTTACTGGGGTATTGGTTTTCATAACCATCTGTCCCCATGACGAGGGGCACTGGTGGGGATATTGGGAAACTGGAGCGTCTAAGGGAATTGCTTGTGTGACTTGTGGTTAGCCAGTGGGGTAAAACCAAAGTCCTCTCTGACTGGCTGGTTGGCTTTGCCTTGGTGTGCCCAGAAACCCCAGCCTGGGGCTATAACTGCCCAGCTAAGCAATTTGCCCTGAATTGGCACTCTCGGTTGGGTCCCGCCCGAACCAGCATCGTTCCACAGGGTTGGGGGCACTACCCTCTGAATCGTCACGAGCTCCCTTGGGCCACACCCTTGGGGGGGTGGGGGGCGGGCAGGGTACCTTGTTGGTCAAGTAGCGTTTGCTGGCCACGGCCGGCAGCCGCAGGACCCGCTCCAGGGCGTCCCCCACACTCAGCCCAGTGGGCAGGCACAGGCGGTGGAGGGCTGGGCTGTTGTGGGACAAGACAAATTCCTGGAGAAAAGATGGGACATTCATGAGTTAATCCAGCAGGGGACGCTGTAGGGAGCAAGCAGGGGGCACTGTCTATGGGGGAAGCTCCCGACTACTCCAGCCCTGGCCTCTCGCAGCAGGGAACGCCGTGGGAGGGCAGGGTGGGGGTACTGTCTATGGGGGGAGCTCCCCGCTACTCCGGCCCCGGCCTCTCCCAGAAGGGGGCGCCGTGGGGGGGCAGTCTGGGGGGGATCTGTGGGTGCGACCCCAGGGCCCCCCCCATACCTTTTGTGGCATCTTGCCCAGCACCCACTCCAGCTGCAGGTCGACCGGCGTCTTCTTCCCACTGGGCTTCGCTGGGGCCACATCCGTCACTGGGGCCTCCAGGTCGTCCACCAGCACAATCTGAGGGAGGATAGCCCATGGGGGGGGGCAGTGACGAGTCACAGCCCCCCCAATCTATGTCCCGGTGCGCTGGGGGTGTGGAGGGCCAGGGGGCCCAGCGGTTAGCACCCCACCCTCCAGCCCCGCAGAGATGCCTGCTTCCTGCCCCTGGGCTGGGAGTTTGGGCTTCGCCCAAGGGGCTGGAATGAGGGGCTGGGGCGGGGCCAGGGCAGCTGCCTGGCCAAGGGTTCTCCAACCGGGGGGGACACCCTAGGGAAGGCGGCCCGCCCCACTGCCAGCCCCCTCTTACCCCAGCCAGCCCATGCCCACCCCGCCCTCTCCAGTGTCGGCACCCCCTTCTCCCCACCTCCAGGCCCCATCTCTGCTACCAGGATCCCCATCCTAGCCTTTGTGCTACACCCCCCTTTTCTCTCCACAGAGCCCCCCAGTGCCCCTCCCCAGTCCCAGCCAACCCCACCCCCGGCACCGCTCCAGAGACCCAGCCCCCACATGCCTAAAGACCCATTCTCACCCCCATGCCCCCAGCTCAAACCCCCCATGCACAAATCCCCCAATGACCCAGGGCCCCACCATTAGTCTCCACCCACTGAGCCCTGATGCCCTGTCCCCCCATGTGAGCCACTCCCCATGTATGAGCCCTACCACCCTACCCCTGCGGTCCGAGCACCTCCCCCCCACAAACCCCATCAGGCCTAGCCACCCGTACCCTGCTGCCCCACAGAACCGACACCCCTCCAGTAGCCCGTGTGTCCTGTCTGCCCGGTGCAAGCCCCCCCCCCGGGGCCCAGCCCACCCTTCCCCACAAGAGTCCTGGCCCCACCTTCTCCACGGCCCCAACCCCCTCCCACCAGTGCCAGTCCAGGCCCTGCTTCCCCCCACACTCCCGGACTCAGGCCTGGCCCCCCCCTTCCCCACACATGAATCCCAATGATCCCCCAGGCTCAGCTCACACCAGGCCGCCCCTCCCCCAGACTCAAGTCCTGGACCCGGGCCCCATGGAGTGGGGAGTATTAACCTGGTAACAGTGCATGGGAGTTTTACTAGTTTACTGTCTTCTGCTAACCCGGGGGTGCTGCACCAATACGAGATGGGGATGGGAAAGAAGGGGGGGACTTCCCTGAGGGACGACACTGGACGGCCAGCAGGTAAAGGCTGGCGGCTGCCCTTCGTAACCTGAGCCCAGGTGACCCCTTCTGCCTGGGGAACTGGACAGAGGCTGGAGGAGGGGCTGGGGGGTGGCTGGGTGAGGCAGCAGGAAGGGGAGTGAGGCCCAGAACCCAGGTCTGTACCTACAAGCTCTGGCTTTGGCTGTGATCCTGTCGGCTAATAAACCTTCTGTGTTCCTGGCCGGCTGAGAGGCACGGTGAATGGCAGGAAGTGGGGGGCGCAGGGCCCTGACTGCCCCACACTCCGTGACACTCCCACGCGCCAGTCCCCCCTCAGCTGCCTGTCCCTAGGCTCAAGCCATCATCACATGCAGCTCCCGGCTGCCCGTCCGTCGGCCCGGTGCCCCCAGCCGCCCCACCAGCCACAGCCCCGGCCCGGCTCCCGAACACCGGCGCCCGTACCCGTCCGTCCCCGGCGATGGTGCCCACGACGTCCACGGGGCAGCGTTCGCGCTGGCCTAGGCGTTGCAGCAGCGCAGCATCGGTGGGGCGCAGCAGGAGGGCGTTGGACTCCTGGTACTCGGCCCCCCAGATCTCCAGCATGCTCAGCGTGGGGTCACCCAGCTGGGGGGTACATGGGTGTCAGGGAGGGGAGGAGGTTGGGGAACTAAGAGAATTGGGGGCCTGGAGCAGGGTCCCACACACCCAGAAGGGGCCAGAGGGAGAGGGATGTGGGGGGTGTCCCACATACTCAGGAGTGATGGACAGGGTGGGGTCAGGGGCTGGGAGCAGCCCTATGGTGAGGTCGGGGGCTGGGGGGAAATCAGGGGTCCCACACACCCTGGAGTGTCCCTGTTTGGCAGCCCCACACCAGAGCACTGCTGGGGGCAGGGTTGCAGCCAGCCCCATGGGGATGAGTCGAATATTGAACCGAATATTGGGGATGGGGGGCTACGGCTAGGCCCAGCCTCAGAGAGGGGAGAGTCCTGGTACATTGCGGGGGGTTGTAGCCCCACCCCTACTATGGAGTGGGGGAGCCATGGGGTCATGCCCAGCTACCCTGAAACTGGGACAGGCCCACACACCTGGGAGTGGCTGGTATGATGGGGCATGCTGGGAGGGCAGGGGGTCCCCACACACCTGGGGGTGGCTGGCATGGGGAGCAGTGCGGCAGGGGGTCCCCACACACCTGGGAGCAGTTGGCGTGGGGGGTAGAGGGGCAGGGGGTCCCCACACACCTGGAAGCGGCTGGCGTAGATCACAGCCCCGGCTGGGTCACTCAGCTCCTTCAGCACGTTCCCTGGAGGGCGAGGCAGGAAGAGTCACCCACTGCTGGGGTACTGGGCCCCCCCACTACGCCCCACCCAGGCACTGATCCCCCACCCCACCACCCTGGAACCACTACCCCCCCGGCCCTGCCCCCCCTCACCATTGCCCCCAGCCCCCTGGTCGTGGAGGCTGCAGATGGGGTTGGCCTTCCCTGTCTCCACGCAGCCCCGCAGCACCCGGTTCATCTTCTGCTCCATCTCGGGGTCCCCCCGCTGCACTGCCCCGAAATCCAGGTCGCTGACGTTGTCACCCTGCACCTGACGGGAGATTGGGGGGGGGGCGTCACCTGACACAAATCTTCTGATACAGCCTTGTGATGAAGTGGGACTGTTCTTAATGTTTCCTCTGAGCAGTGTGGGGGTGCCTCAGTTTCCCCTAGGCAGTTCTTAAGTATCTAGGGGGTGGGTGTCACGGAGTGTGGGGGAGTCCAGGCCCTGCACCCCTCTTCCTGGGATTCACTGAGACTCTCAGCCAGCCAGTAAAACAGAAGGTTTATTGGACAACAGGAACACAGTCCAAAACAGAGCTTGTGGGGACACCCAGGACCCCTCAGTCAAGTCCTTCTGGGGGAGCAGGGAGCTTAGACCCCAGCCCTGGGGTTCCCTGTGTTCCTCCACCCAACCCCCAAACTGAAAACTAAACCCACCCAGCCGGTTCCCTGCTGCAGCCTCCGTCCACATTCCTGGGCAGAGGTGTTACCTCCTCCTCCCCCTCCTGGCTCAGGTGACAGGCTCTCAGGTCTCCCCTCCCCAGGGCACAGTCCCAGGTCAACACTCCCCCCTCCCTGCTGCGTCACATCGTCACAGTGGGATAAGGGTGTATGATCATTGCAGAGCCCTAGAGGGCAGGTGTGTGCTGGGGTCTGGACACAAGGAATGGCCGACACCCTGTTTCCTGGCCACTGATGGCCTGGGCCCCCCCCGCAAGGTGAGAGCTAAAGGGTTGGAGAACAAAGGAATCAGGTGCCCAGGAAAGGGACAAAGCCCAGAGCAGGGGGGGCTGGAGGGAGTTTCAGTTTGGGGCTGGCTGGGACATGCAGTGAAGGGCAGACGTGGTTGTCTGGCTCACCGCCCCCCAAAATGGACCCAGCTGAGGGGTCCTGTTCTCTGCACCTACAAGCTCTGTGTTAGACCATGTTCCTGTCGTCTAATAAACCTTCTGTTTTCCTGGCTGGCTGAGAGTCCCGTCTGACTGCGGAGTTGGGGGGCAGGACCCTCTGGCTTCCCCAGGACCCCGCCTGGGCGGACTCACTGTGGGAAGCGCACGGAGGGGCAGAGGAGGCTGAATGCTCCGAGGTCAGCCCCAGGAAGGTGGAGCCGGGGGAGCTGTGTGTCCTGCAGACAGGCTGCTCCCCGAGAGGAGACTCCCCCAGAGTCCTGACTGGCTTCATGGGGAGCAGTTCCAGAGCATCGCCCAGGGACTCCGTGACAAGCCTCAACCCCCCAAGCCTAATCCTCCCAGCAGCACCCCCAAATCCAGCTCGCCGGTATTGTTCCCCTGCTTCTGGGGGGGAAGGGCTCACCCCAACACAGCCCCAATGCCCCCCATTGCTCCCTGCTCTCAGGCTGGGGGGAGCATGTGGAGGGTACTGCCCAGGCAGCGCTGGGCACAGAGGACTGTGGGCCTCGTTGGGAAGTGAGTTGGGGGCATCCTGGGGGTCACATAGGGATAGGAGGCCGGGGAGGCCCCACTACAGACATGGTGGGTGAGGACTGCATGGGCCCCACTGTTGGAGGGGGTATGTGGCAGGGTGGGGGTAACACAGGGCCAGGGCTGAGGGGGGCAGGCCCCACTGTGGGAGGGGGCCAAGTAGGCTGCACTGTGGCTTGTGGGGGGGTGACAAGGGGGCGTCATGTCAGGGATGTAAGTCGAGCAGTATGGGCAGTGGGTGGGGGTGGGGCTCTGCTGACCCTCCACCCCCCCAGCGCCCACAGGGAAACCCCCCGTCCCTGCCCCCCAGGTCACCTCCTCACGCACCTGGATGGAGGAGGCTGAACTCCCCCCAACTCCGATCCGGTACACGGGGCCCCCCACTTTCACCACCTGCATCCCTGGAGGGAGAGCGAACAGTAAGACCCCACAAAACCTACCCCAGCGCCACGGCAGGGCGCTGCCTCTCCCTCGCCCCCCTTCGCAAAGAGCGGGAAGCCCTGGGGCCAGATGGCTGCTCCCAGTCAACATGGGGTCTGGATAGGGTGACCAGACAGCAAGTGTGAAAAATTGGGACAGGGGGTGAGGAGTAATAGGAGCCTATATAAGAAAAAGCCCCCAAAAATCAGGACGGTCCCTAGAAAATCGGGACATCTGGTCACCCTAGATCTGGGGGAGACAGGGCAGGGAGGTTCTTAGGCTGTGGGGGAACTGCAGTATGTGGGGGGAGGGGGCACAGGGGGTTTACTAGGGAGTGGCACGGAGCGGGGGGGTACTTACCAGGCTCGGGGGGCTCCTTGTGCACGTGAATGTCCTCCATGGCGCCGATCCCCCCGCTGAACATGATGGGCTTGATCCATTCGCGCCGCTGCCCATTGGGTAGCTGCTGGCCGAAGGAACGGGCGAACCCTGCCCAAGATTGGCGGGGGGTGGGGGGTGGGGTTAGAGCAGAGACACCCTCCCAGCCTCTCCCCACTGGGCACCACAGCCCTTTAGTGCTTGGCATTTCTCCTGCTCAGGTTGTTATATCCCCCCCACCAGAGCAAGACGCATCCCCTTCCTCTGCTGCCCAGTGTTCCCCAAGGCCGCCCTAGAGCCGGGTGCGTCCCCCCTGCCAGGCGCTCCCCAATCCCACCCCAGAGCCAGGCACATCCTCCCTGCCAGGCGCTCCCCAAGCCCACCACGTCCCCAACCATCGAAGGACAGACTAGAACCCACAGCCTCCTGGCCGCCCCAGAAGGGCGGGCGAGGACCAGGCAGGTGCCCCTTCTGAGGGGGGAGCAACAGGGCAGCTGATGGGGTGACTCTCGGGAGCAGGCCCCTGTGAGGATTCAGCTCAGCCCCCACCTACCAGGATGGGTCCCCCCAAGCCCCCAGAACGGCCCCTCCAGCACTCACCAGCCAGGACAGGTTCCCCAAACTTATTGCCGTAGTCAGAGGCGCCATCGCTGGCCCCGAGGGCCACCTGCAGGGGCTGGGCGTAGGTCTTGGGGTAGGGCAATGCCGGGTCCTCCCAGGGCAGAGGGTAGCCTGGGGGCAGGGAGAGACGGTCAGGGGGTGCCAGCCTGGATGTCGGGCTCCCCAACCCCAAGGGGCGCAAAAGGCAGCCGGACGGCTCAGTTGGCGGCAGGAAGGACGTCTTCTGAACCCAGGCGAAGCCGGGGACTGGACGAGCCGCAGCGCCCTGGGACCAGGACCAGAGCAGGGAGCCCAGCAGGCAGTGCCCCGCGGGGACGGCGGGAGGGGAGGCGGAGGGGGCGGGGAGTAACCCAGGGAAGACCCTGCCTCCCAACCGCAGGGTTAGAAGGAGATTGATGGGGGGGGGGGTGAATCCTTTTGAGTCAGCAAACAGACCCCCCCGCAAGCCAGGTGACCCTGGGGTGGGTGCAGGGAGCGTGGAAAGCCAGGCACTGTGGCAGAGCCATGCAGGGTCCCGGGCACGCTCCGGTCGCAGCCCTTGGGGAGCAGGCCGGGCACAGGGGAGGGCGGCTATGGCTAGGCAGGCTGGTGGGGCGGGGGGTCTCGTTATCTGGAAGGCAGGATAAGGGAGGTGACTAGACCTGCAGCCTGAAATCGCCCCGTTTGGGCCAAGGAAAGGGGGCAGGGGGTGAAGAGACAGACGGGCTGAGCCAGCTCCAGGGAGGACAAACCCCGGGCAGGAGAAGTCGGGGGTGTGAAGATGAGGTCAAGGGGGGGTCCCAGGGTGGGGAGTGGAGGGTCCCCTGGCCCATGGCCAGGTCGGGGAGGGGCTCAGGGCTGGAGGGATAGCGTCCAGCGGCCTGCTCCCAGGGGCAGGAGGGCCCCCATGACCCCGCAGGGAGGGGCTGCAGAAGGTGGGCCTGAGGAAGGGGTCCCAAGGCCTGGCAGAGGAAGGGGAGGAGGAGGTGGTGGAGGGGGGCTGTGGCTGGGGGGAAGTGGGGCCCCCCTACTCTCACCAGGGATGTGCAGGTTTCCGAAGCTGTACCCCGCCGTGCCGGCGATGACGTGGGCCCCACGCCCCGTGCACTGCACGTCCCGGATCCGCCCCCCTGTTCCCGTTGCGGCGCCGCTGAATGGGGCCACCCCTGGGGAGCACACGGGGGTGAGAGCGAGGAGACACCCCTCCTAGGTACCCCCAAAACACACACCCCAGAGTGCCAGGCCCACAGCTGCCCCAGACAGGAGACCCCTGCACCTCATGGACGGGGGCGTTCGCATGGAGAGCAGGGAAAGCGTGTAGCATCCACCCCTCCACAGCCCATAACCCCATGCACTGCCACCCCCCACACAGCCACACTACCTCCCCCACAGACCCCTGACCCATGGACACCCTCTCACTCCCCCCACATTCACTCCCCCCCCCATGGATTTTCCCCAATGTCCCCCCTGCAGACTGCCCCACAACCCCCTGGCCACGCCCCCATCCCACCCCATGGAGAGAAGCCCCCCATACATATATATTCCCCTGCACACACACAGCCCCCCTGCCCCCGCACTGACCCGTGGGGAAGTTGTGGGTCTCTGCAGTGAAGATGACATGCCGGGTCGACGTTCTCTTCTCGAAGCAGCTGGGGCGGGACGGGTCGCGGGGCCACAGGGAACACACGGCCCTGCCCTGGATGGCACTGGGGGGAGAGAACCCGCCACAGCCGTCAGCCACGGAGCCCCACCCCCATCCCTGCCCCAAGGGGGCGGGGGGAGAGCATCCCAGCCATGGCCACCAGCCACAAAGCCCCACCCCCATCCCTAGCCCAGAAGAAGTGAGAGTTTGAATCCAACCCTGGCCATGAGCTCGAGCCCCATTCCCATCCCCACGGATGGGGGTCCCAGGCAGGCACCTGCTGTTGTCCGAGAACTTGATGACATTGTTGGGGTTGCTCTTTTCCTGGGTCCGCATGATGGACTCGAACAGCGACTCCGAGACCTCCTTCCCGTCCACCAGGAGGCGCCCTTTGAAGAACCAGTGTCGGCTGTGCTCGCTGGGGGGCAGGGATGAGGGGGTGAGACAGGCACATAGGGGGGCCTTTCCCTCTAGATGGGCGTGGCTCCCATTCGGCCCCAAGGCAGGGACTGGCTGGCCAGAGGGGCAGGGAATAGGGCCCGGGGCCTGTCTCCTCCAGGGGATGTTGACTCCGATCCAGCCGCAGGCCAGGGACTGGCTGGCTCAGGGGTGCTGGGAATGGGACATGGGGCCTCTCCCCTCGAGGGGGCGCCGGCTCCCATCCGGCCCCAGGACGGGGGACTGGCTGGCTGGGGGGACTCGGTGCCGGTACCTGTTGGACTGGGCCAGGTCGAAGCACTCCACGCTGGTCGGGTTGCGCCCGAATTTCTTGAAGAGCTCAGTGTAGAAATCCAGGTCCCAGGAGTCGAAGGCCAGGCCTGCGCGGAAAGGGGGTTAGGGTGGAATGGCGGGGGGGGCAGAGACCTTTGACCCCCAGCTCTCTCCATGGTGGGCAGAACCCTCCCCCCCCACAGGACATCGGGGGGCTCGAACCCAGGCTGCTTGGGACATTGCGTCAGCCACAGCTCTCACCCCACCCCAGTCATTCATCTTGCAGAGCCCCAGCTTCAACCCCTGGGTGTCCATCTCCCCCGCCCCCACGCCCCACCCCAACCTCTGCAGTGTGCTCAGCCACTCCCCACCCCCCCGCCATACCCAGCTCCCTATGCCCAGCCCCCCAAGCCTGACTCCCATGATACCCAACGCCGCCCCCCCAGTAGTCCTGGTACTCAGCGCCCAGACCCTCCCCAAGTAAGCAGGCTCTTCCCGCCCCAGCTCCCCCTCCCCCCATACCCAGCTCCTGGTTGGCTCGCTCCAGCTCGGTGCGGCCCCCCCCCAGCACATCCACATGCCAGGTGGGGGCAGGGCGGGTGGCCACAGCAAAGCTGCGGATTGGCTCCTTGTAGCGCTGCTCCATCATCCGGTCACTGAGCACCGCCCCCAGGGCGGCCTCCTCAGAGGGTGTGGGGCGTCGGGCACACTGCCAGGGAGGATGGGGTGAGAACAGGGAGCTGTCTCTCCTCCCCTTGGGTGAGAAAGGGGACCCAGCGCCCGCCCCGCGAGGGTGACAACGGGAACCTCCTGCCCCTCCCCACTGTGGACAGGCACTGGGGGTGGAGGGGGGCTGAGAACTAGGATCCCCCCCTATCACCAGGAGCAGGAAGGGGAGACAGACAGACCAAGCCCCCCCGTACCCCCACCTGTAGATCTGGGCATCGGGGAGGAGTGGCAGCAAGCGGCCCAGAAACTCCCTCCCACCCCAGAGCCCCATTAACCCCACAATGCTGGAACCTCCCCACCCGCAGGCCTCCCCACCCATCCCCCAGGGGTCATCCCCTCCGTTCCCAGGGGTTCCACATCCCCCCTCACCTGCAGCAGGTAGCGGCGGGAGCACTCGACACGGTCAACACAGTTCAGCCCCGCGGCCCGGCACACGGACACCACGTTGGTGGAGAACGCCGTGGAGAAGTTCAGCCTGCGCCAGGAAAGGGTTAACACACAGCCCCAGCCCCACAGCTGCCCCTCCACTCCACACCACCCTCTGCTAAGCCTCCCACCCCGCTCCCTGCGGCACAGCGCCCCCTAGCACCTCACTGGGGCCAGTCCTGTCTGCCAGGGGAGAGCACCCCTTACTGAGCCCCTGGCCCGCTCCCTGCAGCACAGCGCCCCCGATTCAACTCCCGGCCCCCAAGGCACGGAGCCGCCTGCTGAGCCCTGAGACGCACCGGGGCCCGATCTCCACCAGCAGGTCGGTGGGCGCTGGGCACAGGAAGGACTCCGTGGCAACGTCTCCGGATTCAAAGGGGCAGCCGAAGAGCCAGTGCAGCAGCTGGGTCTCCTGGGGGCTGGGGGGCGACGCACCTGCAGGGGAGAAATGGGGCTGTGATACCCAGCAGGCAAGGGGGCTGAGGGGTCCTGCCAGGTAGGGGAGCCCCCATGGGATATGATGCCCACTTCTGCTCCTAACGTTCTGTTCGCTTTTTGACGGCCGCATGTCGAGTGGATGTTTTCAGAGAACTCGCCACAATGGCTCCGCGATCTCTCTCTCGAGTGGTAACAGCTAATTTAGACCCCGTCATTTTCTGTGCAGAATTGGGATGATGTTTTCCAGCGTGCATTACTTTGCATTTATCAACACTGAAATTCACCTGCCATTTTGATGCTCAGTCACCCAGTTTAGGCCTTGCTGGAGCCCTGGGCTTAACTAACAGTGTGACCCAAAGGCTGTGAACCAGAGGAGGCCGGGCCTTGGCAAAATAACACCACACGAGGCATTGGCTAGCCAAGAAAGCACAGGCCTGACCAGACAGGATGGAACAAGAACACCCAGAGTTCTCAAGGAGTGAGGTAAACACATTCCTGAGACGGGACAGGGACATGGCAACCCCCTCTGAAGATAAGGAGGGGCTGACAGGAGAATGGTTTGTTCAAAGCAGCAGGTACGAGGAGAAGGGTGGTAACTAACAACGTCTGCAGTGTAATGCCTAACGTGCTTGTACCGAAGTCACCGGAACGGCCTCTTTGTCCAGCCGCGGGGACAGTGTCCGGACTGAGCTGGTACCATTGTCGCGGGCACACATGGGTTAGTGCACCTGTCACCACAGAGCCAGGGCACTGGTACTGGGCTTCGTCGGCAAGAAACCGACCCGAGCGCCTTGGCCACTGAACCGAGCCGGTGGTCCTTCTCGGAGCTGAAGCGGGGGGGGGCGGGGGGATGCGGGGCTACATGCCCCCCAAGATTGCTCAATTACAGGATGTGTTTGGGCTCCCTCCCTGCTGAGCAGCTGAGCCACGAGCTGCCCCAGGCAGGGAGAGGCAGAGGAACAGCTGGGAGCTGCTGCTTTCCGGGAGAGGGAGGGTGCTGGCGGGAGGGCGGGATGGACCATTCGATCCTGGCCCTGCCCCGTCCACTCCCCCTGGGGCGCCTGGCTCTGGCGGCTGTCGGAAGACAGGACGCTGGGCTGGACGCACCTTTGCTCTGACCCAGCCTGGCCGCCCTTCAGACTTGCCCCACCCTTTGGGGGTTCCAGGACCAGCTGCTCCAAGAAGCCTCGTTCCCCCCCCCCCCCATACCTGTCCAGCTGACGTTGTAGCACAGCTCCCTGTGCAGGGCGCGGACGCCCCGCAGCACCGCCTGGGCCGAGCGCAGCAGGGAGCCAGGGACACCCTCCGCCCCGGGGCGCTGGAAGTAATGCAGCACGGCCATGGCGGGGTCCTGGGGGGGGGAGAACAGGGTCAGTGTCCAGCCAGACACCACCCCCCCCACTGCACCCCCATACACCACCCACAGAGACCCCCCCACTGTGCCCCCCCACAGTAACCCCCACAGCACCCCTACACAGCCACACAGCACCCCCCACTGCACCCCCATACACCACCCACAGAGACCCCCCCACTGTGCCCCCCCACAGCGCCCCCCCACTGTAACCCCCACAGCGCCCCTACACAGCCACACAGCACCCCCCACTGCACCCCCATACACCACCCACAGAGACCCCCCACTGTGCCCCCCCACTGTAACCCCCACAGCACCCCTACACAGCCACACAGCGCCCCCACTGCACCCCCATACACCACCCACAGAGACCCCCCCACTGTGCCCCCCCACAGCGCCCCCCCACTGTAACCCCCACAGCACCCCTACACAGCCACACAGCGCCCCCACTGCACCCCCATACACCCCCCACTGCACCCCCCCACTGTAACCCCCACAGCACCCTCCCACACACCCCCCACAGCACCCCTACACAGCCACTCAGTGCCCCCCACTGCACCCCCATACACCCCCCACTGCACCCCCATACACCACCCACAGAGACCCCCCCACAGCGCCCCCCCACTGTAACCCCCACAGCACCCCTACACAGCCACACAGCGCCCCCACTGCACCCCCATACACCACCCACTGTGCCCCCCCACAGCGCCCCCCCACTGTAACCCCCACAGCACCCTTACACAGCCACACAGCACCCCCCACTGCACCCCCATACACCCCCCACTGCACCCCCATACACCACCCACAGAGACCCCCCACAGAGACCCTACACAGCCACACAGCGCCCCCCACTGCACCCCCATACACCCCCCACTGCACCCCTGATACCCCCATGCCCCCCAGTGCCCCTACACCACCCCAAAGCACCCCCACAGACTGCTCCCCGCATGCCCACAGTGCCCCGTATACCCTCACCCCCCCCAGTGCCCCTACACCACCCACAGGACCCCCGCATACCCCAACCGCACATCCCGACACCGCCTCCACACCACCCACAGCGCCCCCTGCACCCCCGGTGCCCCGCACCCCCAGCGACCCACCCCACAGCAACACCCCCAGCACCCATAGCGGCCCACCCCACAGCGCCCACCACAGCACCTGCAGCCCCCAGCACCCCCCGATACGCCCCCACCCCACAGCACCTCCCATACACCCACAGCAGCCGACCCCACCGCACCCCCCATACACCCCAACCCCACAACGCCCCCCTGCACCCACACGCCCTCCCTCCCCCCCACGCACCTACAGCGTCCCCCCATCCCAGGGCAAGGTCGAGGGACGCCCTCAGCCAGGGAACGTGGGGCAGGAGCAGCAGTGCCTCACAGCCGCCCCCCCTGCTCCAACCAATACTACCGGTTTGAAAAAATTGGTGAGAGCGTGGAAACCCGGGGGGGGGGGGTGCCCCACGGGGAGGGGAGGGGCAGCGTGCAGCGCGGGGCTGCTACGTCACCATGGACCCAGAGCGGGGCATGACTCAGCCAGGTAAAGAGCCTCCTGCGTGCGCGTGTATCACGCACGTGCCTGGCGGGTGGGGGGCCCCATGCGAGTGTCCCGTGTGCGGCGTGGGTGAGCGCTGCCGATTCTGGTGGGGAGCAGCAGGGCGGCCTTTGGGATCAGCCCCCCCCGGCAGGAGGGGTCCCCCAAGCCGCTACCCACAAACCAGCCCCATGTCTTGGCCAAGGGCAGGGGGTGCGCAGCCTGGGGGGGAGAGACAGGCGGGGGGCCAGCCTGGATAATGAGGTCCGCGACTCCACACACACACGCCGGCACCCCAACCATCGAGGAAGGGTTTGTCTGTCATCGCAGGCTGGTGGGGGGTGTCACGGCATCTCCCCCGCACCTGGACCGGAGGGGGGGGGGCAATTCCTGCCAGCCTGCAGAGCTCCCCGCCTGCCGGAGGGGTTGTTGGGCCACATGCAGAATAGGGGACAAAGAACAGGCTTTGGGGGTTCAAAGATCGATGTGGCTGGGGGGGTCCTTTTGAGTTGGCAGCCGGACACTTCAGGGGCTGCTCAGCAGCCTGCCCCCCGAAAAGACAGGCGACCGCGGGGTGGGGAGCCAGGGAGCGTGGAAAGCCGGGCACTGGCTGGTCTGTTTTCTCCGCTGACAGAGACACGCAGGGTCCCTGGCACATGGCCCGGTCGTGGCCCTCCACGAGCAGGCCTGGCACAGGGGAGGGCGGTGAGGGAGGCTGACCTGGGGGGCATGCGTGGCAAGGAGAGACTTGGGTGCCCTCGCTGGAACATGGAGGGGGAATACCCTGAAATTGTGGGTGGGGCCAGCAGCCGTGGCTGGGGGCAGGTGTAGGCCTGGCTTGGCATGAGTAACGTATGTACGGGGGTGGGTCTCGTTATCTGGAAGGCAGGATAAGGGAGGTGACTAGACCTGCAGCCTGAAATCGCCCCGTTTGGGCCAAGGAAAGGGGGCGAAGAGACAGACGGGCTGAGCCAGCTCCAGGGAGGACAAACCCCGGGCAGGAGAAGTCGGGGATGTGGCGATGAGGTCAAGGGGGGTCCCAGGGTGGGGAGTGGAGGGTCCCGTGGCCCATGGCCAGGTGCGGGCGCGGCTCAGGGCTGGAGGGAGAGAGTTCTGTGACCCGCTCTCAGTGGCTGACCGGAAGGGGGGGCCCCATGCTGAGCAGAGGGGGGGCTCTTGGTGCTGCCCCCTCCACACTCACCAGGGATGTGCAGGTTTCCAAAGCTGCACCTGGCTGTGCCAGCGATGGCTTGGGCCCCGTGTGCTGCACGTCCTGGATCCGCCCGCCCCAGTCTTCGCACCGCTGAACAGGGCCACCTCTGGGTGGGAGAGACAGGGGTGAGAGCGAGCAGACACCCCTCATTGGTACCCTCCAAAACACCCCCCCCAGACTGCCACCCCAACAGGCAGGAACCCCCATGCCCTATGGACTGGGGCATGTGCATGGGGGAGCGTAGCATCCCCCCCACCCCATAACCCCCATGCACTGCCACTCCCCCCACACCCACTCACACATGCACCCACCTGACAGCCACACTGCCTTCCCCTACAGACCCTGCCCTATGGACCCCTCCCTACACACCCCACAGATTCACTCTCCCTCCTGCACACTCCCTCCCCATGGATAGTCCCCAATGCCCCACTGTGGAGGGGCTAGGACGGGATGGGTTGTGGGGCAACAGGGAGTAAACAGCCCTGCCCTGGATGGCACTGAGGGGGGGAGAGAACCAGCCACAACCATCAGCCACGGAGCCCCACGCCATTCCTGCCCCGGTGGTGGGGGGAGAGCAAACTGGCCATGGCCACCAGCCCCAAAGCCCCAGCCCCACGGATGGGGGTCCCAGGCAGGCACCTGCTGTTGTCCGAGAACATGACGACGTTGGGGCTGCTGCTCTCCTGGGTCTGTATGATGGACTCGAACAGTGATCCCATGACCTCTTCCACATCTGCCAGGAGGTGCCCTTTGAAGAATCAGTGTGGGCTGTGCTTGCTGGGGGGCAGAGATGGGGGGAGGGGTGAGGATGTGGTGACGTGGGGCTTTTCCCTTGTTATGTGAGTCTTACTGTTGAGCCTATGTGAGTTTTACTGTTTTGCAGGAATAGTGTGTGTGCCTCAGTTTCCCCGTGTGCTGCACCAATGCCTTGGTGGTGAGAATAGGGGTGTGTGACTTTTGCTGAGACGCTGTGGGGCAGGTGAGGCTGCTCCAGCTGCCTGCACATATGCTATGACCGGTGCCCTTTGTAACCTGAGACCCAGGAGGGGGATGCAACCAGGTGACAACCCCCTGACTCTCTGCCCTGGAAGCCAGACAAAGACAAGGGGGCGGAGGGGGGGAGAAGAGGGGGTCTGAGGTCGGTTGCTGGAAATTGGCAGTCTGCGGGGACTGGAAGAGGGGGAGTCCAGGGCTTCTGGCCCAGGACTCTGGCTGAAAGTCACCGATTTCCATGCTAACAAGTTCTGTTCTATGCTGTGTTCCTGTCAGCTGTTTTCCCAGCTGGCTGAGAGTCCCGTCTGACTGCGGAGTTGGGGGGCAGGACCCTCTGGCTTCCCCAGGACCCCACCTGGGCGGACCCGCTGCGGGAAGCGCAGGGAAGGGCAGGGGAGGCTGAAGGCTCGGTCAGACCCAGGAAGGGGGAAGCTGGGGAAGCGTCTTGCCCTGGGGACCGTCTGCTCCCAGAGAGGAGACTTCCCCAGAGCCCTGACCGGCTTGTAGTGCCAGAGAATCGCCCGGGGACCCCGTGACAGAGACACCCGGACGGGTGCGGCTCCTATCCAGCCCCAGGGTGGGGAACTGGCTCACCGAGGGGGAACCGGGGAAAGGGACGCCAGCTCCCATCCGGACCCAGGACAGGGGACTGGCTGGCTCAGGGGACTGGCTGGCTATGGGGTGCTGGGAATGGGACATGGGGCCTCTCCCCTCGAGGGGGCGCCGGCTCCCATCCGGCCCCAGGACGGGGGACTGGCTGGCTGGGGGGACTCGGTGCCGGTACCTGTTGGACTGGGCCAGGTCGAAGCACTCCACGCTGGTCGGGTTGTGCCCGAATTTCTTGAAGAGCTCAGTGTAGAAATCCAGGTCCCAGGAGTCGAAGGCCAGGCCTGCGCGGAAAGGGGGTTAGGGTGGAATGGGGGGGGGGGCAGAGACCTTTGACCCCCAGCTCTCTCCATGGTGGGCAGAACCCTCCCCCCCCACAGGACATCGGGGGGCTCGAACCCAGGCTGCTTGGGACATTGCGTCAGCCACAGCTCTCACCCCACCCCAGTCATTCATCTTGCAGAGCCCCAGCTTCAACCCCTGGGTGTCCATCTCCCCCGCCCCCACGCCCCACCCCAACCTCTGCAGTGTGCTCAGCCACTCCCCACCCCCCCGCCATACCCAGCTCCCCATGCCCAGCCCCCCAAGCCTGACTCCCATGATACCCAACGCCGCCCCCCCAGTAGTCCTGGTACTCAGCGCCCAGACCCTCCCCAAGTAAGCAGGCTCTTCCCGCCCCAGCTCCCCCTCCCCCCATACCCAGCTCCTGGTTGGCTCGCTCCAGCTCGGTGCGGCCCCCCTCACTCCCACAGCGCCCCCTATACACCACCCCTGCTCCCACAGCACCCCCTCTACCCCGAACAGCACCCCCCCACCCACAGCGCCCCCGATACCCTCAGAGCACCCCCCCACACCCACATCACCCCTACACCCCCACAGCGCCCCATACACCTCCCCCACACCCACAGCGCCCCCATAAACCCCACCGCACCCTCCAGCGCCCCCTTTATCCTTAGAGCACCCCGCCACACCACCTCTATACACCACCCCTGCTCACACAGCGCCCCACACCCACAGCCCACACCCTATACCCTCACAGCACCCCCCCACACCCACAGCGCCCCGATACCCTCAGAGCACCCCCCACACCATCATCCCTACACCCCCCAGTGCCCCCTTTACCACCCACAGCACCGCTCCACACCCACAGCGCCCCCATACACTCCCCCCACACACCCAGCGCCCCCCGCACCCCCCCAGCGCCCCCATACACTCCCCCCAGCGCCGCCCCGCACCCCCCCAGCGCCCCCATACACTCCCCCCACACCCACAGCGCCCCCGATACCCTCAGAGCACCCCCCCACACCCACATCACCCCTACACCCCCCCAGTGCCCCCTTTACCACCCACAGCACCCCCCACACCCACAGCGCCCCCATACACTCCCCCCATACACCCAGCGCCCCCCCGCACCCCCCAGCGCCCCCATACACTCCCCCCAGCGCCGCCCCGCACCCCCCCACGCGGCCAACCGACCTCATGGAACCAAACCCCGCTTTCCCGCCACTGTGTCGTCACGCCGGGGGCGGGGCCGGGGCTGGTGGCGGGACTCCTTTGCGATCAGCCCCCCCCCCCTCCGGCAGGAGGGGCCCCCCCGAAATCCCCCCCCCACAGCATGGCCACGGCGTCTCCCCTAGACCCGGACCGGGGCGGGGGTCACGGCATCTCCCGCTATACCCAGACTGGGGCGGGGGTCACAGCATCTCCCCTAGACCCGGAGTGGGGGGGGGTCACGGCATCTCCCCTGTACCCGGACTGGGGGGGGTCACTGCATCCCCCCTATACCCGGACCGGGGGGGGGGGTCACAGCATCTCCCTATTCCCGGACTGGGGGGGGTCACGGCATCTCCCGCTATACCCAGACTGGGGGGGGGTGACAGCATCTCCCCCTATACCCGGACTGGGGGGGGTGTCACTGCATCCCCCCTATACCCGGATTTGGGGAGGGTCACAGCATCTCCCCTATACCCGGACCGGGGCGGGGGTCACGGCGTCTCCCCTATACCCGGAGTGGGGGGAGGGGAGTCACTGCATCTCCCCTATACCCGGACTGGGAGGGGGTCCCGGCGTCTCCCCTAGACCCGGACCGGGGCGGGGGTCACGGCGTCTCCCCGATACCCGGAGTGGGGGGGGTCATGGAGTCTCCCCTAGACCCAGACTGGGGGGGTCACTGCATCTCCCCTATACCCGGACTGCGGGGGGTCACGGCATCTCCCGCTATACCCAGACTGGGGGGGGGGTCACAGCATCTCCCCTATACCCGGACTGGGGCGGGGGTCAAAGCATCTCCCCTATACCCGGACCGGAGGAGGGGGGTCATGGCATCTCCCCTATTCCCGGACTAGGGGGGGTCACGGCATCTCCCCATACCCGGACCGGGGGGCGGGGGTCATGGCATCTCCCCTATACCCAGACTGGGGTGGTCCCGGCGTCTCCCCTATAACCGGACCGGGGGGGGTCACTGCACCTCCCCTATACCTGGACCGGGGGAGGGGGTCACGGCGTCTCTCCTATACCCGGACCGGGGGGGCGGTCACTGCATCTCCCCTATACCCGGACCGGGGTGGGGTCACGGCATCTCCCCTATTCCCGGACTGGGGGGGGTCACGGCATCTCCCCTATACTCGGACCGGGGGGGGGGGTCATGGCGTCTCCCCTATACCCTGAGTGGGGGGAGGGGAGTCACTGCATCTCCCCTATACCCAGATTGGGTGGGGGTCCCGGCATCTCCCCTATACCCAGACTGGGGGGGTCACTGCATCTCCCCTATACCTGGACTGGGGGGGTCACTGCGTCTCCCCTATACCCGGACCGGGGGGGGTCACAGCATCTCCCCTATACCCGGAGTGAGGGGGGGTCACGGCATCTCCCCTGTACCCGGACTGGGGGGGGGTCACTGCATCCCCCCTATACTCAGATTTGGGGAGGGTCACAGCATCTCCCCTATACCTGGACTGGGGTGGGGGTCACGGCATCTCCCCTATACCCGGACCGGGGGGGCGGTCACTGCATCTCCCCTATACCCGGACCGGGGGGGGGGGTCACAGCATCTCCCTATTCCCGGACTGGGGGGGGTCACGGCATCTCCCGCTATACCCAGACTGGGGGGGGTCACGGCATCTCCCCCTATACCCGGACTGGGGGGGGTGTCACTGCATCCCCCCTATACCCGGATTTGGGGAGGGTCACAGCATCTCCCCTATACCCGGACCGGGGCGGGGGTCACGGCATCTCCCCTATACCTGGACTGGGGGGGGTCACTGCGTCTCCCCTATACCCGGAGTTGCGGGGGGTGTCCCAGCATCTCCCCTAGACCTGGACCGGGGCGGGGAGCACGGCATCTCCCCTATACCCGGATCGAGGGGGTCACAGCATCTCCCCTAGACCCGGAGTGGGGGGGGTCACGGCATCTCCCCCTATACCCGGACGGGGGGGGCGTCACTGCATCTCCCCTATACCCGGATTTGGGGAGGGTTACTGCACCTCCCCTATACCCGGACCGGGGGAGGGGGTCACGGCGTCTCCCCTATACCCGGACTGGGGCGGGGGTCATGGCGTTTCCCCTATACCCGGACCGGGGGGGCGGTCACTGCATCTCCCCTATACCTGGACCGGGGCGGGGTCACGGCATCTCCCCTATTCCCGGACCGGGGGGGGGTCATGGCGTCTCCCCTATACCCGGAGTGCGGGGAGGGGAGTCACTGCATCTCCCCAATACCCAGACTGGGTGGGGGTCCCGGCATCTCCCCTATACCCGGACTGAGGGGGTCCCACCATCTCCCCTATACCCGGACTGGGGGGTTCACGGCATCTCCCCTATACCCAGACTGGGTGGGGGTCTTGGCATCTCCCCTATACCCGGACTGGGGGGGATCCCACCATCTCTCCTATGCCCGGACTGGGCGGGTCACGGCATCTCCCCCGGCACCGCTCCCATAGCCGCCCGCTGTCCAGGGCAGGCAGGGGTGCTCCGGGGCAGGCGCGAGAGGCAGAGACCCGGCCCCGTCCAGGTGATTCCTGCCTCTGGAGCAAGTTCTCTGCCAACGAAGGACGGACGGACAGACCCATCCCAGCTGTGGGTGCGTGCAGAGGGACTGCCAAGCCAGGAAACCCGCCCGTGCCAAGATCTGTGTGTATGTGAGCGCTTTACCATTTCTCTATTCGCTCCTTCTTCTTTGTTTCTTCTCTAACATAAACGTTTAGCTTTAGATACCCAAAGTACCAGCCCATCCTTTAGTAAGATCCAACCTCATCCTGACCTGGCAACGTGGCTGGCCCTTTGGGGTCAGAAGAACATCTTGTATAGTGAGGAGAGTTTTTAAATAACTTCTCACTGTACGGGACCTTGGTGCTGATTGGGAGCCAGAGAACTGGAAGGCAATAAAGGGGGCTGTGTGATTTTTTTTTTTCCTGCTTCTTGATAACCAGTGAGGGGGAACAGGAGCACAGTTTGTGACTGGTTGGTGAGTCTAACTTCAGTGTTAACCACCAGTTTTGGGAGTAGATGGTATATGCCTTTTGCAGCCTTCCCTGACCTTGGCATTTTCATACAATCATAGAAGATCAGGGTTGGAAGGGACCTCAGGAGGTGTCTAGTCCAACCCCCTGCTCAAAGCAGGACCAATCCACAACTAAATCATCCCAGCCAGGGCTTTGTCAAGCCAGGCCTTAAAAACCTCTAAGGAAGGAGATTCCACCACCTCCCTAGGTAACGCATTCCAGTGTTTCACCACCCTCCTAGTGAAAAAGTTTTTCCTAATATCCAACCTAAACCTCCCCCACTGCAACTGGAGACCATTACTCCTCGTTCTGTCATCTGCCACCACTGAGAACAGTCTAGAGCCATCCTCTTTGGATCTACCTTTCAGGTAGTTGAAAGCAGCTATCAAATCCCCCCTCATTCTTCTCTTCCGCAGACTAAACAATCCCAGTTCCCTCAGCCTCTCCTCATAAGTCATGTGTTCCAGACCCCTCATCATTTTTGTTGCCCTCCGCTGGACTCTTTCCAATTTCTCCACATCCTTCTTGTAGTGTGGGGCCCAAAACTGGACACAGTACTCCAGATGAGGCCTCACCAGTGTCGAATAGAGGGGAACGATCACGTCCCTCGATCTGCTGGCAATGCCCCTACTTATACATCCCAAAATGCCATCGGCCTTCTTGGCAACAAGGGCACACTGCTGACTCCTAGCCAGCTTCTCCTCCACTGTCACCCCTAGGTCCTTTTCCGCAGAACTGCTGCCGAGCCATTCGGTCCCTAGTCTGTAGCGGTGCATGGGATTCTTCCATCCTAAGTGCAGGACTCTGCACTTGTCCTTGTTGAACCTCATCAGATTTCTTTTGGCCCAATCCTCCAATTTGTCTAGGTCACTCTGGACCCTATCCCTCCCCTCCAGCATATCTACCACTCCTCCCAGTTTAGTGTCATCTGCAAATTTGCTGAGAGTGCAATCCACACCATCCTCCAGATCATTTATGAAGATATTGAACAAAACCGGCCCCAGGACCGACCCTTGGGGCACTCCACCTGATACCGGCTGCCAACTAGACATGGAGCCATTGATCACTACCCGTTGAGCCCGACGATCTAGCCAACTTTCTACCCACCTTATAGTGCATTCATCCAGCCCATACTTCTTTAACTTGCTGGCAAGAACACTGTGGGAGACCGTGTCAAAAGCTTTGCTAAAGTCAAGATATATCGTGTCCACTGCTTTCCCCATGTCCACAGAGCCAGTTATTTCATTATAGCATCAGAGGGGTAGCCGTGTTAGTCTCTATCCACAAAAACAACAAGGAGTCTGGTGGCACCTTAAAGACTGACAGATTGATTTGGGCCTAAGCTTTTGTGGGTAAAAACCCCACTTCTTCAGATGCATGGAGTGAAAATTACAGCTACAGGCATAAATATATACTGGCACATGAAGAGAAGGGTGTTACCTCACAAGTCGAGAACCAGTGTTGACAAGGCCAATTTAGTCAGGGTGGATGTGATCCACTCCCAATAACTGATGAGGAGGTGTCTCTTGGTAGTGTCGATTGGTGGGCCCGGGGAGGAGTTATAAAGGGTTAATAGAACATATGTACACAAATGATGGCAAAGCCCTTAGATCAGGTTTGGGGCAGTGAGGGAATAGATTGCTGGTTTGCAAAAGTCTCTCTGGGCACTGCAAAAAGATTGGACGATCGTCAGTCCATTGTGCAAAACACCCCTTTTACTTGTATATCCACAGCCCGGAGGATTGGAGCAGGAAAGAGGTCAAGCAGTGATGTCTCGGCTCGCAATTTATAGCCTAGCCCAGCGCAGGTGCATGGAAAGTTACTGGCCCAATTTGGAGTCCAGGCTCACATGATCATATTAGTAAATATTTCCACGGCTGCTGATAGTCCTATCTTGACTAATGATGGTATGTTCAAGGAATATGATTTTATACATTTTACGAATGAATTTAAATTGTATTTCGCATGATTAGTTCTGTGATTTCATTTGCTCACCTAGTACTTCGCAGAGGTCCAGGTTGACTCTTGTAAGATGTGGGCACGGGTGCCCTGGCTTCCAGAAGGAACTAATGAAGAAAACCTTTTGGAGAAGAGGAAAGAGTATAGGCTGCCCACCTGGGGAGGGGGCGGGCAGATGATGACAATAAAGGGGAAACGTGAAAGGATCTCGGTGCTCACTCCTCGGGATGTGGGGGTGGGAATCGAGTATAGTTCAGCTATGCTTCTGCTACAATAAACGCGACCAGACTCCAGTCTCCGTGTGTTCCTGTGCGAGGCTTGGTCCTGCCTGAAACGCAGAAGGGATTCCCCCACACTTTCTACCTTATCTCCCGAGAACAAGCAAATAACCCCTCCTTAGTCATAAGGATGACTTAGAAAGCTGCCCTTTAAATGTCACCTTGCTTTAACTTTACACTGTTTTCTTTGTACTATGTTTAAAAGCTGCATTTGTAATTGAAATTTGTGCTTTGCATGGTATTTTTTATAGACGTTGAATTGCTATCGCAAACAAATGGTCACTCGAAGCAGGTAAAACGTTCATGTTTTCAGGAAGAGACCCAGTTGCAACAAGGTGTTATAAGAACAAATGAAGTCATAAAGTGCATCTTTTAACCTTCTTCTTTGCAAAGGAAAAACCTCAGCTTAACCCTGCACACAGAACTTGAGAAATATCCTTATTGAAATTAATTTATTTCGTAAACCCACTGACGTCGTCATTCTTTAAACTTGGAGAACGTGTATGGTGGGAAATGTTTTATAGAAGATACTGGTGCCTTCTACCTCACATTTCCAATGAAAGGTTTTGCTGTTTGTCAAATGCTTAAGATGGAATAAACGTCTTTTGAAATGTATATTTGCAAATATTTTGTATCTAAATGCAAACGTTCATGCCTGATCTCATTGTTTATATAAAGAAGAGGAGGACTCGTGGCCGTTAGAGACTAACAAATTTATTTGTCTCTAAGGTGCCACAAGTCCTCCTGTTCTTTTTGCGGATACAGACTGGCACGGCTGCTCCTCTGAAACCCATTGTTTATATAAGTAGCTCCTGTGGGGAATGGAGCCGGCTGGGTCTTTGTGTCACCTCAGGGTGAGCTGCCCCCCCACTCAGTGAGTCACTTTGTGCCCAGGCTGGGCAGAGTTGTGGGGGTTGTTATGTGACTCCCATGGAGGGATGAGGGGGGGCGTTGCAGGAAAATAGGTTTGGGATCCTCTGACCAAAGCCAAAGCCAAGGTGTAAAGTCAATGAAAGAGTGAGGAGAGTGAGTTTGTGGGGGGGGGGGGGGCGGAGGGTGAGAAAACCTGGATTTGTGCTGGAAATGGCCCAACTTGATGATCACTTTAGATAAGCTATTACCAGCAGGAGAGTGGGGTGGGAGGAGGTATTGTTTCATGGTGTCTGTGTATATAATGTCTTCTGCAGTTTCCACAGTATGCATCCGATGAAGTGAGCTGTAGCTCACGAAAGCTCATGCTCAAATAAATTGGTTAGTCTCTAAGGTGCCACAAGTCCTCCTTTTCTTTTTGCAAATACAGACTAACACGGCTGTTACTCTGAAACAACCAACTTTGAATCTCAGCACGCCTGAAGGAGGGGGGAGGTTTCCCATCATTTCATGAACATCAGAAGGGTATAAAAAAAATCCTGCTTGGATAGCAAGCACACCCCATCCAGCTCTGCAAGCAAGCTGCCACAGACCACTAAGCAAAACAGAGAAGACTCAAGAAGAATCCAACCCAAGGAAAACCGCCCCAAAACCTCAACGTGGATCGGCAAGAGAACGTTAACTAAGGGCTTGTCTACACCTGCAGTTGCTTTGCTGTAGCTATACCAAGAGGAGAGCGTCTCCCATGGGTGTAGGTACGCCACTTCCCTGAAAAGCGCTGTCTACACTGGGAGTTAGGTCAGTATAACTACATTGCTCAGGGGTGTGGATTTTCCACACCCCGGAGCAATGCACTTACACTGACATAAGTTTGTTGTGTAGACCAGGGCTGGGACAACGCCAGGGGTTTAGATTTGAACTCGTGTTTTGATTTTATTGGAATTTGAAAGTGGTGTTGTCACTTAAAATACAAACAGTTTCTCAAGTGGTCAGACCATGACTTACTGGAGATGAGAAAAGGGCTAAACATTGATAAACAGAGAAATAGCAGGATTTAAAATTCTTGATATTCATAATTGGTCTGTTTGAAAACAGGTCCTTAAATGGCGTCTTCTAATGAACAGATCTGAATATTTTCTTTGTTTTCATAGGGTTTAGCTACGATTTGTCACTTTGCCCAATTATAAACGGGCTGGTTATTTGTTAATAACCTACAGGGTACACCTGCCCTTAAAGCAAATTATTTTGCCCATTTATAAACATTCTTAGTTGTCTAAGGATATACCAGAGAACGGAATCCCCATAATTTTGAGAAACAATATACCTTGGTCTCAACGTACCTGGAGAAAAGTACCCCTGTAAAGCTGAGCCTACTCTAATAGGGTTAAAAACTCTCCACGGAGAGGCATACAAAAAAGATTGTAACAGAAATAACGTGGAAGCCAGTACCTTGAGTTGGGAGTGTGGGGACATCTGAAGGTGGCTGCACTGGAGGTATTCGTGCAAGCTGACGAAAAGCAAACGCCGCTTTTGGAAGGATTCGCACCGTCTGGTCAAACAGATTGCAAGTAAATGCCGGGAAAACCAAGAGGGTGAAGGACGGAATCTGGACAACAGGTGCAAAGGGGCAGGGGACTGGCAAAGAAACCTAACCAGTAGACGAGCTTTGCTCTCGGGGGAGTGTGGGGACATCTGAAGGTGGCTGCACTGGAGGTATTCGTGCAAGCTGACGAAAAGCAAACGCCGCTTTTGGAAGGATTCGCACCGTCTGGTCAAACAGAGGATCAGAGTCATAGAACCATAGGGTTAGAAGGGACCGCAAGGGTCATCTAGTCTAACCCCCTGCCAAGGCGCAGGATTTGTTGTGTCCAAGCCAGCCAAGACAGATGCTGTCCAGCCTCCTTCTGTAAACCTCCAGTGAAGGAGCTCCCAGGACCTCCCGAGGAGTCTGTTCAGCTGTCCTGCTGTCCTCACCGTTATCTGCTGGGCTGTCGTTTGAACCTGTCGCCTCTTGTCCTGCCCTCGGTGGCAAGAGAGAACAACTTTTCTACATCTCTTTTACAGCAGCCTTTCAAGTATTTGAAGACCGCTATCATATCCACCCTTAATCTCCTCTTTTCCAACCTAAATGTACCGAATCCTTTCAGCCTTTGCCCATCGGGCTTGCATTCCACCCCTTTGATCATCTTTGTCGCTCAGCTCTGGATCCTTTCCACTTCCCCCACATCCTTTCTATGCATCTATACACCGAAGCTGGACACGGTGCTCCGGCTGAGACCGAACCCGTGCTGAGTAGAGCGGTACTATCACCTCCCGTGACGTGCGTGCGGTGCCTCTCTTGATGCAGCCTAAAATTACATGTGCTTTTTTTGCAACAGCATTGCATTGCTGACTCGTGTTGAGGCTGTGATCGACCACAACTCCCGGATCCTTCTCAGAGCCCTCAGCGCCCCCCCTGCCCACTGTCCCAGCTCCAGCCAGGGCCAGCGAAAGGAGATAAAAAAACTTCCCAGAATAAACTGGGGGGAAAAATCCCTTCCTGACCCCTGCACAGGACCATCTGAAACCCTGAAGCATGAGATTCTTAGTAACATAAGACATAAACCAGAAGTGAGCCCCAGGGCTTCCGAGCTCTGTCCCCCACAATCACAAGCAGCCCTGTTAGACAATCACATGCAGACATTAGTCTGGCTCTTTCTTAACACTAAATTGTTTGGCCCCCCACCTCCCACTCCTACTGGGAGCCAAGAAGGTGGGGCAGGTAGCTGGGACAGGTGCACTGCAGGGAAGATGGGATACATATAAGCAAATATTGAATTAGATACTTGAGGGAGGAAAGAGAAAGTGAAGAAGACTGAGGAAGAACTGGCAGAAGTCAGCGACAGAGGAAATTGAATAAGAACATTAGAACGGCCATACAGCGTCAGACCCATGGTCTATCTAGTCCAGTGTCCCGTCTGCCGACAGTGGCCAGAGCCAGGTGCTTCAGAGGGAATGAACAAAACAGGGAATTCCTAGTGATCCATCCCCTGCTGTCCAGTCCCAGCTTCTGGAAATTGGAGGTTTAGGGACACCCAGAGCATGGGGTTGTATCCCTGACCATCTTGGCTAATAGCCATTGATGAACGTATGCTCCATGAGTTTATCTAATTCTTCTTTGAACCCAGTTATACTTTTGGCCTTCACAACAGCCCCTGGCAAGGAGAACCACAGGTTGACAGGGTGTTGGGGGAAGAAATACTTCCTTTGGTTTGTTTTAAACCTGCTGCCTATTCATTTCATTTGGTGACCCCTAGTTCTTGTGTTATGAGAAGGAGTAAATAACACTTCCTGATTTACTTTCTCCACACCAGTCCTCTTCAGTCTCTCTCCCTCTCCTATTTCCTTCCGCCCTCAAGATGCGAAACTTGGTCACCACCCCATTCTTGGGGGCTCTCTCTCCCCATCACAGAACCAGCTCTGCCAGGGCCAGAAAGGCTGGATGCCAGTCAGGAAGATAAGCTTTATCCACAACAAGTTATTGGACCCCATACAGGGTCAGTGGGAGAAATTTAAGGGCCTGGGTGAAGCCGGTCAGATTCGCTGATGGAATCATCCCTTTTGGCCTTAATCTTAATGATGACCGCAGCTCTGGGGTGTCCTCCCAGATACACGAGGAGCGGAGATGGGGGAGGAGGAAGGGCTCACTGTGCAGTCAATTTCCTGCCTGTCCCCAGCGCTTTCCCTGAGGTCTCTCTCAATCACCTGGACTCTCTGATCAGGAGTTCCTGTCAGCAGCGTCTGGGGCTAGTCCTAGCTGGCGACCGTCCCCACCTTGGCAGGGCTTAGAGGGAGCTTTAATGAAGGTCAGCACAGATCCAGCAGTTTCTCTGCAGGCAGCGTCAGGAATAAATCAATGGGAACACGGGGCTTCCGTCTGATAAAAGATTGATACAAGCAAGCGTGCTCTTCTCTAGAACTACTATTTATTAGATATTAAACGCACACACACATGCACGCAGTAGGTTTAGGACAACCCAGATAAAGTTAACCACAGTCTGAGATGGTTTTGAGTGATCACCAGCCGGGCTTCCAGGGGCCCTCTTCCATCCAGCTGATGCGGGGTTTAGATGCCAGCTCCTTGCCCTAAGAAAAGCTCCCTCGGGCTTCTCCAAGGCGTTTACTTTCACCTAATCTTTTATAGCAAACTCTAACAAAGCACATAACCTATAGACTCCTCTACTGGGTCACCAATTTTCCTAATTTCAACCAACTGCTCGTTATCTCAAGACACTTCTAGTATTTCTAGCCATAACAACAATACACCAGGGGCACTTCAAACCCAGGTCGCTGTGTTCACTTCCATAACTTTCTGTCCCATCCTCCCATTCTGGTTAACAAACTGCAAGCCTGCCGCTGTCTGACCTTGTCTCACAAAGGCCTAAGATCATTCCTACCTAGGTGGTATTAGGGTTTCAGCCACAAAATCGCTGACGGCCGGGCTGTCACGTCCAGGGTATACGCAGGGCTGTCAAATTCCGGGGTAACAATCCTAATGGATGATGATCGGGCCTTTACCACCTGGCACAACGGAGCTCTCTACAGGAAGGGTAAAGCTCATAAAAACGGCCAGGCTGGGTCTTCTGACAGCGGCCGGTGCCAGGTGCTTCAGAGGGAATGAACAGAACAGGGCGATCAGCGAGTGACCCACCCTGTCGTCCAGCCCCAGCTTCTGGCAGCCAGAGGTTTAGGGACCTCTGGAGCAGGGGGTTGTATCCCTGACCATCTTGGTTAATAGCCATTGATGGACTCATCATTTTTTTTTAACCCAGCTCATCTGTGCGGGAGACACAGCTTTCTCTGAGACTCTGGAATGGACTCTCCTAGGAACTAAGGACCATCTCAAACCTCACCACCTTCCACGCTGAAGGCAAGGTGCATTTATTTTTTAAATGTTGTCTCCTCTAACGGCAAATATGTACCAACGAGTCTATTTGGAACCACCACCGGAAAGCGAAACAAGCAGACAGCCCTACCAAAATGAGCCACTCCGGTGCACAAGCTTCTCCCGCAGGGGAGAGGACAAGACAAGAAAGAACAACGTGAAACTGAAAGGAGAGTGGAAGGTATTCAATCAGGCTTATGCAATTTCACGTACCATGGTGTTGTGTGCAGTACAAGGACCTAACAGAAGAGAGATCCTGCACCTCAATCCCATAGCAATAACCAGAGACCTCTGATGGTAGGATCTAATGAAACCACTTCCCCACAGAGCCAGAGGCTGGTCCCACCTCTCCTGACCTCCTGACCTTCCCACCTCTCCTGACCTCCACATCAGCACCACTTTAAAAAGGGAGAAGGAGGGGTTATGGGGCTGGATGTCTCTCGGACAGTGGGGAAGGGTGGGGCAGGAGGGACTAGGTCCGGAGGCCCCCTGCTGGAGGCTCCGTGGCCCTGCATCACCCTGCCCCAGAAAAGAGCAGCGAGAAGTCCTCCAGGCAGGCTAGAGTGACTGCAGAGGCGTGGCCAATCAGAGGGGGTGGTGGAGCGACCAATCCGGGGCCAGAAGGGCCCTATATAAGACAAGCAGCAAGGTCAGTGCGGGCAGGCGGATGCCTGGGGGACTGTGCGCAGAGCCTGGCCAGGCCAGCGAGGGTACTGAGATGGGCCCCACAGGTCTGGCTGAAGTGGCTGGGTGGGAGTGCAGCTTCTGGCATGGGGCAAACTCAGCCTGGCATTAATGGGTTCACCTTCTTTCTTCCCTGACTGCCTCTTGTAGGCTTTCCCCTGCTCACGATTCTGGGAAACTTTCCCTTTACATCTTCCTGCCAATCTCCCATGTGGTTCTTCTGGCTCGGCTTTTTGTGGCTGAGGCGTCCCCCCCTCGTTCTTGCTCATCCTCCCGTCTCGGCTGCTGGGAGGCGGGGAGGAGGGTTGCTCCCTGTGCCGAGGAGAAAGGAAACCTTGGCAAGTTGGGAAGAAACCAGATTAATTGGTTGGAGAGATGGGAGAAAAAACAACAGGACTTGAACCCACCAAACTGTGCCCCAGAGGGGAAGAGAGGAGGGGACGAATTCTGCTTCCACCTCCCATCTGAAAACTCAGGGGGAAAGGAGGTCAGAGAGGGAGCTGCTGCCAGGTGTCAGTGAGGATGGATGGGAAGCCATGAGCCATATGGATAGCACATCTGAGGGGGACAACCCTGAACTCCGAGAGCTCCCAGGGTCCCGGCTGTTTCCTGCAGGCCCTGAGATTTTTTTGGAGAGGGTTTAACTAATTTCTTACCTGCCCATGCCCTTCTCAGCATCTCCCTTTCCTCATAGCCCTGGAGATGCTTCGGGTGACCCCTAGCCCTTGTGAGTGCAAAGGGGGGTAAATAACACCCCCTCATTCATTTTCTCCACATGACTCATGGTTTTATAGATCTCGATCATATGCCCCCTCAGTTGTCTCCCTTCTGAGGTGACCATTTCCGGTTCTTTTAATCTCCCCTCACGCAGACGTTTTCCGTACCCCTAATCATGTTTGTTGCCCTTCGCTGTTCTTTTTCCAATTCTGACGCATCTTTGTGGAGGTGGGGCAGGCTGTATTCAAGCTCATTTCTAAGCAGGGAAATCCTGGGGACAGCTCCTCTGGTGCTCCATATTTAATTATCTGCATCTCATCGTCCAAGGGACACCTAAACCACCTCTCTGTCCCAGAATGTAGCGACTCCAACCAGAGGGGGAATTTCCCTGGGTCACCATCTTACTGACAGAAGGGACCAGTGAAAGTGAGACAATCCAAGGGAAGCCAGGGGTCAGGGAGCGTGAGCAAGTGGGATTCAGCCTAGTAATGCATGGTAAGGGGGTCAGCAGTATCTCAGGGGGGATTAGATGGCAGGAAAGCACCTTGTGGGAAATCAGAGAATCTAATGAGTCAGGTGCAGTGGGAGGGAGTGTCAAAATCCCCCAGCCCTAGGGACAAGGCAAGGGAATTAGCCCCGATAATTCAGGAGCAACAGAGGTCACCCAAATGGGACAGGGAGGAGGGTGAGGCCTCTCGTTGCGGTTCGTCCAGGGGCAAGGCACTCATCCGGGGGGCAAGAGTTAACCGTGGAACAGGGTTGTCCTGCCTTTCAGGGGAGCGCCTGTGCGCTGGGCTAAAGAGGGATTCTCCTGCTGTCTGTGGCCCAATTAATACTGAATTTATTCCATTCGTTAATTCAAGTGGCATGACGCCAACAAGGAAGACTGAGAGCCCCTCACACCTGGAGTCAAGCAGGGAAGCCACTAGGCTCCTGGAGAGGGGTTCCCATCTATGGATCACACGCAAGGGGCGGGGAGGGAGAGCTCAGTGGTTTGAGCATTGGCCTGCTAAACCCAGGGTTGTAAGTTCAGTCCCTGAGGGGGCCATTTAGGGATCTGGGCTGAAAATTGGGGATTGGTCCTGCTTTGAGCAGGGGGTTGGACTAGATGACCTCATGAGGTCCCTTCCAACCCTGATATTCTATGAGTCTATGACCGGTGATGGGGAAATTCAAGGGTATGGGGAAATCCCTGGCCCCTTCCATGCCCTGTTGCTGGCAGAGAAGGGCCACCCCATCTCCACCCCAGAAGCAGCTGTGTCTCAGGACTCCCCCAAACAGCCCCCACTAACCCCCTGCCCATTTGGGGGAATGATTCAGGACAATTCCCCACAATCGCTGCATATCAAATGGGTGGGGGAACCCCCCCACATTAGAGATGTTTTGAAATTGACATTTTGAGAACTGGGGAGAGAAATGGGGCAAACTCGGAGAAGGGGAAGCGAGAAAAGGTGGATAGTTTGAGAGAAAAGGGGGGAATCTACGTGGATTTTATACACATTTTAGTTAGGGGGGAAAGGGGCAAAACTGGGGGAGAATTTTATCAGTATGAGAGAGAGAGAAGAGGCAAAATCTGAAGGGACTTTATGGCCCCCTTTCTCTCCCTGCTCCTCTCCCTGATTTCCAGCAGAGACAGGGAAAGACACCACATTTCCCCCAGTCCCTCCCCCGTTTTTCATCCCTTCTCCGGGGCCTAGAGGGAGTCACACTAGCTACAGTTGAGGAAGCAGGCGATCGGACAGCTGGCCCAGCCCTCCATGCTAGTAGCTTTCTCACATATAGGGAGACGAATCAAGGTTGGAATTGACGTCATGACTTCTTTCCCAGAGGGGCTCAATCTCTCTAAGGCCTGAGGGTTAAATGGCCACATTCTACCAGCTGCCCTCCTCAAAAGGAAAGGGGGTGTCAGCACCTATAACAAGAACTGGTAGCAAAAATATGCAACAGAAAACCTACATGATGCATCCATCACGATGCTTAAAAATAAACGGAGACATCCTATGACAGATGTCCTGTCTTTCCTTGGCAAATAAGAGAAGGGAGGAACTCAGTGACCCTTACAGTCTAACTGGGCAAAAGGTTATCCACCTTGTCTCCTCGAGTCGTTTTCCTTTTAATAGAAATTGACTTTGAAGCTCATCAAAATAAGTTCCGCTTGAAATACAAAAAATGAAAATCTGTACTGGGCCAATATTTGGTTCTACAGTATTTCTCACACACGTTCTCCCACCCCAACCATTGGAGTGAGGTTTTCTATCAGAACTCCTGATGCGAAAGGGAGTATATTACATCAAATAAACTTTTCAGGATTAGCCACTGTTTTCCGCATTACTAGCAAAACAAAAAACACAGGACAACTTTCAGTTTTCCAATATAATTAAGGTTGTCACACCTGGTTAACACAGGTAGCCTGATTCTGGGATAAGGAACTTCTCTTCTGGTCAGATCAGTTGGTGACCCTATAACAACAATACACAACTCTCTATAATCAGGTAACATATTCAAAGATCACAAAAACTTGCCCTACGTGTTAGTTTTCCTTTAATTAGGACAGTCACTAAGTGAACCTTTGAGTCAAGTTGTGGTCCTACTCATGGGAGATCGCAGATCTCCAGATCTTCTGCGGTGTGTGTTGGTGCCAAGGGGTCTCCTCTGGGGGAATGTCTGCATCATGAGAAAAAACACCTTCCTTGTATTTTCACACTTTTTAGTCTTTCAAAGTAGGAGGGCATAGAGGAGAAGGGATGCAAACGCACACAACACAAGAGGAAAACCAAAATCTGGTCTACGCTGCAGTCCTATACTGGTATAACTGCATTGCTTCGGGGTGTGAAAAATCCACACCCCTGAGCGACTTAGTTATACTGGCCTAACGCCCCATATAGACCGCACCGTGTTGGCAGGAAAGCGTCTCTTGCTGACATAGCTCCCGCCTCTTGGGGAGGTGGATTAACTGAGCGGATGTGAGAGCTCTCAGAGCTTCTTCCTTACAGCACTGCAGATGCAGCATTGTAAGTGTAGACAAGCCCTAAGAGACAAAAACAGAGAATCAGGACCCAACCTGTGTGTATCCTGCAGTCTGAAATTGGAGCCTGACACATGCATTCCCTCACTGGTTACCGTTATTTCCACTGCGTGAAAGTCCTCGTTACCCACTCAGGCAGCCAGTTTGGGATCCACGGGGAAGGAATGTCCTCTAAAGAACTCTCTCTCTTTCTCTGCCTCATTCAACTTTGGAGCCAAAAACAGTGAAGGATGATTGTGCTCCATCTAACCATGGGATCCTTTGGGACTGTAACCAGTGACACTGAACTAGGGAGTGGTGTTCTACAAACGATTTTCCTTGGGCTGTTGATTATCATAGTTTCCTTTATTGGGGTGAAAACTAAGAACTGGGGGTGTACTATTTCTAACCCACTTTTTTCTAAATCATTGGCCTGGGTTATGGCACATTTACACGTCTCTGAAGTAGAATCCTTTACCAAACCACGCAAAAAAATCAACACTGTTAGTGAGGAACTGCTTCCCCAAACATGCCCCAATATTCTTTAATTAGGTGGCACCGTCTAGACTAGGAGCTAGATCCAGGCCTGGATCAGAATCTCTGTAAGTTACCAGAAGTGACATTTCTATTCAAAAATGGCTATTTTTCTGCAGCGACTCCATTTTTAACACTTGTTTCATTTTATACACATTTGTGGCTCCCACAAAGGATAAATTCAACAAACCCCCCCATTTCTATTTCTTCCACACACCGTATTGTGACGGACAGCATTTCCCATATCATAGGAAAGATCTTCTGTAGAGCCCGGGTTACAAATGTTCTGGGTACCGAATACATGGGCATTTTGCCTGGTTCCAAGTCACTTAGTGTGGAATTCTCTCCCCAGATCATCTGAGACAATATTGACTTAAACAATGGAACTCCCCTGTGATCAGATGCACTTCCTTCTGTTCAGTCTGCTGCTGTTCACCATTTCCGAGTGGAGATTTCAAATCACGGCTGTTTCTTTGTTAGAATGTCCAGTCAATGGGAGAGTTCTCTCCTGTTGACAGAACTGCATTTGAACTTTCTCCACATCATCATGGAGAGGTGGGGAAAAAGCCAAAGTAAAGTGAGAAGTAATGACTTTAGCAAATGGTCATTTGTCTCAAAGTCTCCGGTAAATTTGAGCTACATTCTGTCAAACTAAACTAATATCCCATTGGGCGACTAAACATTCTTCAGGAGAGATAGAAACCCATGTCACAGAGAGACAGACTACATGACAATGAAAGTGTCAAGGGAAAATCCAGAGCAGGTTACACCTAATAACTCAGAATCAGGACAAGATTCTCCCATGACATTCTCCTTTGATCCATTCAAACCTGCTTCACTCAGCACTGTCTCGTTTTTGAGTGACATTATATACAAAAGTTTCAGCATCCTCACAATGGGGGGGGGGAGAACAGCCCCCTTCCCACAAGTGGTGTTGCCAATAGATGGAAACTGGAATTTAAACCCCAAATGTCCCACTGTCTTTGGGATCCATTTGAAGTCCTCTTCCAGGTCTTTGACACTTTCCTCTGCAGCCATAGCGATTTAGGATTAAAGAAGTCAAAGCATCATCTCCAAGCGCAGACAGCTGGGAACACCGCATCACAGGACACTTTGAGAAGTGGAGGGATAGAATATGAAGAAGATAAACTCTGCATGGCTCAGAAAGGAGGTAACCGTTCTGGAGTGATGGCGAAGGAGGGAATCTCCCCATCTCCTTCCAGTGTCACAGAGGCTGAAATGACACTTTCCCCCCCGCAGCTCCTGCTTTTCACAATATTTAAATATATTTTAAATGAAAATAAAAACTGTCCAAAAATAACTGCTCCTCCGTACAACCCAGAGCAACCTGTATCATTGGAGACTCTAACAGGACCTTTGCAATAGGTGGAACCGTCTAAATGTGATGCTCCCTGGTTCCTGGGAGGAGGGACGCACTCCCATTACTCGTGGGACAATGGAGTGGAGAGCAGGATAAAGGAGTTTGAGGCGCAAGTGGTGTTCTCGTCCATCCTCCCCGTGGAAGGAAAAGGCCAGGGCAGGGACCGTCGAATCGTGGAAGTCAACGAATGGCTATGCAGGTGGTGTCGGAGAGAAGGCTTTGGATTCTTTGACCATGGGATGGTGTTCCATGAAGGAGGAGTGCTGGGCAGAGACGGGCTCCATCTTATGAAGAGAGGGAAGAGCATCTTTGCCAGCAGGCTGGCTAACCTAGTGAGGAGGGCTTTAAACTAGGTTCACCGGGGGAAGGAGACCAAAGCCCTGAGGTAAGTGGGAAAGCGGGATACCGGGAGGAAGCACAGGCAGGAATGTCTGTGAGGGGAGGGCTCCTGCCTCATACTGGGAATGAGGGGCGATCAACAGGTTCTCTCAAGTGCTTATATACGAATGCACAAAGCCTTGGAAACAAGCAGGGAGAACTGGAGGTCCTGGTGATGTCAGGGAACTATGACGTGATTGGAATAACAGAGACTTGGTGGGATAACTCACATGACTGGAGTACTGTCATGGATGGTTATAAACTGTTCAGGAAGGACAGCAAGGGCAGAAAAGGTGGGGGAGTTGCTCTGTATGTCAGAGAGCAGTATGACTGCTCAGAGCTCCGGTACGAAACTGCAGAAAAACCTGAGTGTCTCTGGATTAAGTTTAGAAGTGTGAGCAACAAGAGTGATGTCGTGGTGGGAGTCTGCTATAGACCACCGGACCAGGGGGATGAGGTGGATGAGGCTTTCTTCCGGCAACTCGCAGAAGCTACTAGATCGCACGCCCTGGTTCTCATGGGCGACTTCAATCACCCTGATATCTGCTGGGAGAGCAATACAGCGGTGCATAGACAATCCAGGAAGTTTTTGGAAAGCGTAGGGGACAATTTCCTGGCGCAAGTGCTAGACGAGCCAACTAGGGGGGGAGCTTTTCTTGACCTGCTGCTCACAAACAGGGAAGAATTAGTGGGGGAAGCAAAAGTGGACGGGAATCTGGGAGGCAGTGACCATGAGTTGGTTGAGTTCAGGATCCTGACGCAGGGAAGAAAGGTAAGCAGCAGGATACGGACCCTGGACTTCAGGAAAGCAGACTTCGACTCCCTCAGGGAATGGATGGGTAGGATCCCCTGGGGGACTAACATGAAGGGGAAAGGAGTCCAGGAGAGCTGGCTGTATTTCAAGGAATCCCTGTTGAGGTTACAGGGACAAACCATCCCGATGAGTCAAAGAATAGTAAATATGGCAGGCGACCAGCTTGGCTTAACGGTGAAATCCTAGAGGATCTTAAACATAAAAAAGAAGCTCACAAGAAGTGGAAGGTTGGACATATGACCAGGGAAGAGTATAAAAATATTGCTCGGGCATGTAGGAATGAAATCAGGAGGGCCAAATCGCACCTGGAGCTGCAGCTAGCAAGAGATGTCAAGAGTAACAGGAAGGGTTTCTTCAGGTATGTTGGCAACAAGAAGAAAGCCAAGGAAAGTGTGGGCCCCTTACTGAATGAGGGAGGCAACCTAGTGACAGAGGATGTGGAAAAAGCTAATGTACTCAATGCTTTTTTTGCCTCTGTCTTCACTAACAAGGTCAGCTCCCAGACTGCTGCGCTGGGCATCACAAAATGGGGAAGAGATGGCCAGCCCTCTGTGGAGAAAGAGGTGGTTAGGGACGATTTAGAAAAGCTGGACGTGCACAAGTCCATGGGGCCGGACGAGTTGCATCCGAGAGTGCTAAAGGAATTGGTGGCTGTGATTGCAGAGCCATTGGCCATTATCTTTGAAAACTCGTGGAGAGCGGGGGAAGTCCCGGATGACTGGAAAAAGGCTAATGTAGTGCCAATCTTTAAAAAAGGGAAGAAGGAGGATCCTGGGAACTACAGGCCAGTCAGCCTCACCTCAGTCCCCGAAAAAATCATGGAGCAGGTCCTCAAGGAATCAATCCTGAAGCACTTACACGAGAGGAAAGTGATCAGGAACAGTCAGCATGGATTCACCAAGGGAAGGTCATGCCTGACTAATCTAATCACCTTCTATGATGAGATTACTGGTTCTGTGGATGAAGGGAAAGCAGTGGATGTGTTGTTTCTTGACTTTAGCAAAGCTTTTGACACGGTCTCCCACAGTATTCTTGTCAGCAAGTTAAAGAAGTATGGGCTGGATGAATGCACTATAAGGTGGGTAGAAAGTTGGCTAGATTGTCGGGCTCAACGGGTAGTGATCAATGGCTCCATGTCTAGTTGGCAGCCGGTGTCAAGTGGAGTGCCCCAGGGGTCGGTCCTGGGGCCGGTTTTGTTCAATACCTTCATAAATGATCTGGAGGATGGTGTGGATTGCACTCTCAGCAAATTTGCGGATGATACTAAACTGGGAGGAGTGGTAGATACGCTGGAGGGCAGGGATAGGATACAGAGGGACCAAGACAAATTGGAGGATTGGGCCAAAAGAAACCTGATGAGGTTCAATAAGGATAAGTGCAGGGTCCTGCACTTAGGACGGAAGAACCCAATGCACACCTACAGAGTAGGGACCGAATGGCTCGGCAGCAGTTCTGCAGAAAAGGACCTGGGGTTACAGTGGACGAGGAGCTGGATATGAGTCAACCGTGTGCCCTTGTTGCCAAGAAGGCCAATGGCATATTGGGATGTATATGTAGGGGCATTACCAGCAGATCGAGGGACGTGATCGTTCCCCTCTATTCGACATTGGTGAGGCCTCATCTGGAGTACTGTGTCCAGTTTTGGGCCCCACACTAGAAGAAGGATGTGGATAAATTGGAGAGAGTCCAGCGAAGGGCAACAAAAATGATTAGGGGTCTGGAACACATGACTTATGAGGAGAGGCTGAGAGAACTGGGATTGTTTAGTCTGCAGAAGAGAAGAATGAGGGGGGATTTGATAGCTGCTTTCAACTACCTGAGAGGTGGTTCCAGAGAGGATGGCTCTAGACTGTTCTCAGTGGTGGCAGATGACAGGACAAGGAGTAATGGTCTCAAGTTGCAGTGGGGGAGGTTTAGGTTGGATATTAGGAAAAACTTTTTCACTAGGAGGGTGGTGAAACACTGGAATGCGTTACCTAGGGAGGTGGTAGAATCTCCTTCCTTAGAAGTTTTTAAGGTCAGGCTTGACAAAGCCCTGGCTGGGATGATTTGACTGGGGATTGGTCCTGCTTTGAGCAGGGGGTTGGACTAGATGACCTCCTGAGGTCCCTTCCAACCCTGATATTCTATGATTCTATGATTCTAAGGTCCACCTCAACCCAGGATGAACGGCAAAAGGTCAAAATGGGCAACTCGTCTGGACAAGCTGCGGGATAACACTGATGCCAACGGTTCAAACAGCCTTACAGGTTACTACGTGGGAATTAGCAAAAGAAAAAAAATGGCTAGATAGCCCTAGAGGTTTTTATGGTGTTTCTCTCCCTTGCAGATTCTCTGATGAGAGATAAAGGCTGAGCGCCGAGGGAAGGTTTTCCCGCACTCGCCGCATTCATAGGGTTTGTCTCCTGCGTGGATTCTCCGATGCTTAAGAAGGGTTGAGCTCTCAGTGAAGTTTTTCCCGCACTCACATTGATAGAGCCTTTCTGCCGTGTGGATTCTCTGGTGCGTTATAAGGTTTGAGCTGTGAGTGAATCTTTTCCCGCACTCACCACATTCGTAGGGTTTCTCCCCTGTGTGGATCCTCTGATGTGTAATGAGGTTTGAGCTCCGAGTGAAGGTCTTCCCGCACTCAAAGCATACGTAGGGTCTCTCCCCCGTGTGGATTCTCTGATGATTGAGAAAGGCGGAGCGGTCAGTGAAGTTTGTCCCACACTCGCAGCATTCGTAGGGTCTCTCTCCCTTGTGCATTCTCTGATGTGTAGTAAGTTCTGAGCTCTGAGCGAAGCTTTTCCCGCACTCACAACACTGGTAGGGCCTCTCCCCGGTGTGGATTCGCTGATGCTGAATAAGGTTGGAGCTGGCAGTGAAGGTTTTCCCGCACTCGCAGCATTCATAGGGTTTCTCCCCTGTGTGGATTCTCTGATGCGTAATCAGGTGTGACCGTCGAATGAAGCTTTTCCCGCACTCACAGCATACATAGGGCCTCTCCCCTGTGTGAATTCTCTGGTGTGTAGTAAGATCTGAGCTCTGAGTGAAACTTTTCCCACACTCACTGCATTCATAGGGCCTCTCCCCGGTGTGGATCCTCTGATGCTGAATAAGGTTTGAGCTGGCAGTGAAGGTTTTCCCGCACTCACCGCATTCATAGGGCCTCTCCCCCGTGTGGATTCTCTTATGCGTAATCAGGTGTGACCGTCGAATGAAACTTTTCCTACACTCACGGCATTCATAGGGTCTTTCTCCCGTATGGATTCTCTGATGTGTAGTAAGGTCTGAGCTCTGAGTGAAGTTTTTCCCACACTCACTGCACTCATAAAGTTTCTCACCTGTGTGGATTCTGTGATGTGCCATAAGGTTTGAGTTCGGATTGAAGGCTTTCCCACCCTCACGGTATTCATAGCGTTTCGCACCTGTGTGGATTCTCTGATGCGTAATAAGGTGCGAGTGCCAAATGAAGGTTTTCCCGCACTCACAGCATTCAAAAGGTCTCTCTGCTCTGTGTGTTCTCTGATGTTTAGTAAGGGATGAGCAGTCCCGAAAGTTTTTCCCACACTCAGTGCATGTATTTTTTTTCGTTCCCCTGAGGATTTTTTGCTGGGCTGTGGTTTCTTTAAGGTCCTTGTGTGTTCCCTGACAGTAAATAAATGTACTCAATTTCTCATCTGGCTGGTTTCCCTGCTCTGTCTCTGGTCTGTGCTGAATCTCACAGGCTGTTCCCTGCTCACGACTCCTGGACACATTCCCTTTCGATCTTTGCGATAATGCTCCATGTGATTCCACTTGCTCAGCATCTTTCTGCTCCTCATTCTCACTCACCATCCCAGCACCTGCTGGGACAGAGAGAGAAACCTCAAACAGGGATGGGAAGGGGAAGACCAAACCAAAATAAGTGCTGGAGAGAGGTCAAATAAAAACCAGGAACTGAATTCCCCCAAAGGGAATCAATTCAGCCTTCACATCCCATCTAAATTCTCAGTGGGAAGGGAAGAAGCTACTGACAGGTGTCAGTTAGAATCTGTAGGAAGCCATGAGCTATATCTTCCCTGGGGATATGACGCTTTCTGGGGACAATCCTGAACTCAGAGAGCTCCTAAGGTCTTTGTAGAGGATCCCAGATGTTTCCTTCAGGCACTTTCAGACTCTGAGTAGGTTTCATGTTTCCTCACCTGTGCAGGGATCTCTCAGGATCTCCCTTTCCTCTGAACCCTGGAGGTCTGGGACCCACGGCTCTGCCCCTTGTTCCAGCTGCGAGATCACATCAGGTCTGAAAACGGGAAACCCTGCTCAGATGAAAGAAAACAAACGAGATCAGGTGAATTCCTAAGATGTTGTCATTAATTTTTTTTTTATTAATTAAGCCCCAGTCCTTAGTAACTAATAAAGTCCAGATCCAGGTCCCCAGGTCCTCAAAGGTGCAGAACACTCTGCTAATGAGGGATGTATCTGCTGTGAACACGCAGATAGACACTGTGTGACAGTCTGTACCCCTATGTTCACTCTTCTACAAAATTATGATCTATTTTGTACAAAGTACGGCTTGCCAGGTATCATTTGGAAACTCATAATCAGCAAACATTATCGTCCTGTTAAAATGTGTAGCAATCCTGTGTATGTACAGTTATGAGATTTTACTGTAGGATGTTAGTGAAAACATGTTTCAATTCTGGGGAACACCCACAGACAGCAAGGCTAGCCCCTGGTCAAATAGTCATTCTCCAGCGGGGGGGAAGGTGTGAACAAGAAATTTACATTCCATCACAGGGATGGCTTGAAGCTCACATCCACAGCCCATCTCCATGACTCAGCTGAGAACTGAAGACATTTTTAGCACATAGGACTGAATTATAAAAAGAGGCGGGGAAAACAGGAGAGACTCTCTCTGGCCCTGTCTACACTACCAATTTTTGTCGACAATAGTGATGTTGACACCCAAAAGTCAACATAAAAAAAACCCAGAATCTCATGCTGACACTTGCTCCCTCTGTCAGCAGAGCGCGTCCACGGTTGGGGCACCATCATCAACAGTGTGAGCAATGCACGGTGGGTACCTATCCCACCGTCCAGCTCGAAACCTTCTGTCGCTACGTGTTTGCAGGAAGGCGGGGCAGATCGTGGCGCATCTTGGGACCAGGCTCGATGCATTACTTTCTGTCCCAGCACTCCACAGGCTTCTGGCTTTCTTCTGCGGCATTTTTCAATGGCCCTTCTTTGCTGTGCACCCCGGCATCTTTGTGAGAAGGGATGGATCCCGCACTGCTCTCCCATGCTCTGTTAACTGTCATGAAGACATTGCGGATGGCAGTGCGGTTAATCGTCAAGTTCCTAACTGAAGAAGACTCTTGGGTGCCTGACATGCTTCATGATATGGATAGGAGCAACTTTAGATTGCTTTTGGCATTCACAGAACAGCTGCAGAGGGTAGACCGTCACTTTTGGGCTCGGGAAACAAGCACTGAGTGGTGGGATCGTATCGTCGTGCAGGTGTGGGATGAAGAGCAGTGGCTAGAGAACTTTCAAATGCAGAAAGCCTCCTTCCTGGAACTGTGTGCGGAGCTCGCCCCAGACCTGCAGCGCAAGGATACCAGAATGAGAGCTGCCCTATCGATAGAGAAGTGTGTGGCAATCACTGTGTGGAAGCTGGCGACGCCAAACTGCTACCGGTCGGTCATGAACCAATTTGGAGCCGGGAAGCCGATCGTTGGGGCTGCATTAATGCAAGTGTGCAGGGCAGTTAATCATATCCTGCTATGAAGAACTGTGTCCGTGACTCTGGGAAATGTGCGTGAAATAGTGGACAGCTTTGCAGAAATGGGTTTCCCTAACTGTGGAGGGGCGATAGATGGCACACACATTCCAAATCTGGCAGCAGACCACCTTGTGATGGAGTACATCAATAGGAAGGAGTCCTTCTCCATGGTGTTGCAGGAGCTTGTGGACCACCATGGGCGTTTCACTGACATCAATGCAGGGTGGTCTGGGAAGGTGCATGACGCACGCATCTTCAGGAACACCGGCCTGTACAGAAAGCTGCAAGCACGGACTTTCTTTCCAGACCAGAAGATCACAGTGGGGGATGTTGAAATGCCTATAGTGATCCTGGGAGACCCGGCGTAAGCCTTACAGCCATGGCTCATGTAACCTTACACGGGACACCTAGGAGCGGTTCACAACAGGCTGAGGTGGTGTCGGATGACAGTTGAATGTGCCTTTGGCAGATTGAAGGCACGCTCGTGATGCCTTTATGACAGGTTAGACATTAATGAGGATAATATTCCCATGATCATAGCTCTGTGATTGTACGTTGCATAACCTTTGTGAAGCTAAAGGTGAAAGGATTGCTCGTGGGTGGAGTGCTGAGGCAGGCCGCTTGGTATCTCGCTGATTTTGAGCAGCGAGATACCAGGGCTGTCAGAGGAGCCCAGAGGGGTGGAATTCAAATCAGGGAGGCTTTGAGGCAACACTTTGAAAATGAGAACTAGTAATGTATCTCTCTGTCAGAGGTGCTTCAATGTTACTTTACATGTCATTTTCCCGGGAAGTAATGCTGAGATTTGGGGCCTTACATTCCAGGAAGCCAATGATTAAAATGTCTGCTTATGTACTGGTCGTGCCCACTATCCCAATGTGTAGAAAACAAATAAAGATGAGTTACCATTCAAAAACTTCGCTTTTATTGCACTGGAAACAGCACGCACAGACACACAAAGATGCTTGGCTGGGAAAGGAGGAAGCCAGACAGCTTCGTGTTGATGGCCCATCAAAGAACATTTAACTCTCAGAATGGACCATAGAAGAAACTCATTTGACCCCGATGACTCTAACAGCAGACACATTTTTAAACAACTAACAAAATCATCCAAAGCACAGCATTTGGTGGTGACGGGGGACTTCAACTCCCCAGACATCTGTTGGGAAAATAACACAGCAGGGCACAAATTAGCCAATAAATTCTTGGAATGTATTGGAGACAATTTTTTATTTCAGAAGGTGGAGGAAGCTACTAGGGGGGAGGCTGTTCTAGATTTGATTTTGACAAATAGGGAGGAACTGGTGGAGAATTTGGAAGTGGAAGGCAGCTTGGGTGAAAGTAATCACGAAGAGGTCATGATTCTAAGGAATGGTAGGAGGGAGAACAGCAAAATAAAGACAATGGATTTCAAGAAGGCAGATGTTCGCAAACTCAGGGAGTTGGTAGGTAAGATCCCATGGAAGCAAGTCTAAGGGGAAAAGCAATTTAAGACAATTGGCAGTTTTTCAACGAGACATTATTAAGGGCACAAGAGCAAGCTATCTCACTGCATAGGAAAGACAGGAAGTCTGGCAAGAGACCACCCTGGCTTAACCAGGAGATCTTCAATGATCTGAAATCCAAAAGAGGGTCCTACAAAAAGTGGAAACTAGGTCAAATGACAACGGATTAATATAAACAAATAACACAAGTATGTAGGGACAAAATTAGAAAGGCCAAGGCACAAAACAAGATTAAACTAGCTAGAGACATAAAGGGTAACAAGAAAACATTCTACAAATACATTAGAAGCAAGAGGAAGACCCAGGACAGGGTAGGCCCATTACACAATGGGGGGGGGGGGAAATAACAACAAAAAATTTGGAAATGGCAGAAGTGCTAAATGACTTTTTTGTTTCAGTTTCCACCAAAAAGGTTAGTAGCGACTGGATGTCTAACATAGCGAATGCCAGTGAAAATGAGGGAGGATCAGAGGCTGAAATAGGGAAAGAACAAATTAAAAATTACTTAGACAAGTTAGATGTCTTCAAGTCACCAGGGCCTGATGAAATGCATCCTGGAACACTCAAGGAGCTGACTGAGGATCTGAGCCATTAGCGATTATCTTTGAAAAGTCATGGAAAACAGGAGAGATTCCAGAGAACTGGAAAAGGGCAAATCTAGTGCCCATCTATAAAAAGGGAAATAAGGACAACCCGGGGAGTTACAGACCAGTCAGCTTAACTTCTGTACCTGGAAAGATAATGGAGCAAATAATTAAGCAATCAATTTGCAAACACCTAGAAGAGTGATAAGTAACAGTCAGCATGGATTTGTCAAGAACAAATCATGTTAAAATCGACCTGATAGCTTTCTTTGACAGGGTAACAAGCCCTGTGGCTAGTGGGGAAGCGGTAGATGTGGTGTATCTTGACTTTAGTAAGGCTTTTGATATTGTCTCACATGACTGTCTCATAAAAAAATTCGGGAAATACAACCTAGATGGAGCTACTCTAAGATGGGTGCATAACTGGTTGGGAAATTGTTCCCAGAGAGTAGTTATCCATGGTTCACATTCCAGGTGGAAGGGCATAACGAGTGGGGTCCGGCAGGGATCAGTTCTGGGTCCAGTTCTGTTCAATATCTTCATCAATGAGTTAGATAATGGCATAGAAAGTACACTTATAAAGTTTGCAGATGATACAGAGCTTGGAGGTGTTGCGAGTTCTTTGGAGGATAGGTTTAAAATTCAAAATGATCGGGACAGACTGGAGAAATGGTCTGAAGTAAACAGGATGAAATTCAAGAAGGACAAATGCAAAGTACTCCACTTAGGAAGGAACAATCAGTTGCACACGCACACAATGGGAAATGAATGCCTAGGAAGGAGTACTGCGGAAAGGGGCCTGGGGGTCATAGCGGATCACAAGATAAATATGAGTGAACAGTGTAACACTGTTACAAAAAAAAGCAAACATAATTCTGGGATGTATTAGCTTGTCGGCTGTACTCCGCTCTGATTAGGCCTCAACTGGAGTATTGTTTCCAGTTCTGGGGCCACATTTCGGGAAAGATGTAGACAAATTGTAAAACATCCAGTAAAGAGCAATAAAAATGATTAAAGGCCTAGAACACATGACCTATGAGGGCAGATTGAAAAAACCGGGTTTGTTTAGTCTGGAGAAGAGAAGACTGAGCAGGGACATAATAGTTTTCAAGTACATAAAAGGTCATTAGATAATAAGACAGAAAATATCGTATTGCGTCTATATAAATCCATGGTACGCCCACACCCTTGAATATTGCGTGCCGTTCTGATTGCCCCATCTTAAAAAAGATATATTGGAATTGGAAAAGGTTCAGAAAAGGGCAACAAAAATGATGAGGGGTCTGGAACGGCTTCCGAATGAGGAGAGATTAAGAAGGCTGGGACTTTTCAGCTTGGAAAAGAGACGACAAAGGGGGGATATGAGAGAGGTTTATAAAATCATGACTGGTCTAGAAAAAGTAGATAAGGAAGTGTTGTTTGCTACTTCTCATAACACAAGAACTAGGGGTCATCCAATGAAATTAACAGGCAGCAGGCTTAAAACAAAGAAAAGGGAGTATTTCTTCAAACAACACACAGTCGACCTGTGGAATTTCTTGCCAGAGGATGGTGTGAAGTCCAAGAATATAACAGGGTTCAAAAAAGAACTAGATAAGTTCATGGAGGTCAGGTCCATCAAGGGCTATTAGCCAGGGTGGGCAGGGATGGTGTCCCTAGCCTCTGTTTGCCAAAAGCTGGGAATGGGAGAGAGAGGACGGATCACTTGATGATTCCCTGTTCTGTTCATTCCCTCTGGGGCACCTGGCACTGGCCACTGTCGGAAGACAGGACACTGGGCTAGATGGACCTTTGATCTGACCCAGTATGGCCATTCTTATGTTACAAAGAGGAGGGAGAAAGATTGTTCTTCTTAACTACTGAGGATAGGACAAGAAGCAATGGGCTTAAATTGCAGGAAGGGCAGTTTAGGTTGGACATTAGGAAAAATTTCCTACCTGTCAGGGTGGTTAAGCACTGGAGTAAATTTCCCAGGACGTTTGTGGAATCTCCATCATTGGGGATTTTTAAGAGCAGGCTGGACAGACACCTGCCAGGGATAGTCTAGATAATACTTAGTCCTGCCATGAGTGCAGGGGACTGGACTAGATGACCTCTCGAGGTCCCTTCCAGTCCTACAATTCTGTGATTAGCCTCCAAGTGACCGATGGTTTGCCCGTCAGTTAGCGAGTATTGTAAATGCATGTGACTTGCTCAGGTGACCCTGGACTCCATCTTGTCCCCGTCATTTTCTACAGACTTAGACGGAGGGCTTTGTCTGGGACAGTAGAATTCCATCCACACACGAGAGGGTATAAAAGACTGTGGATTTTGTCTTCTTTTCCTGTTTCATTTCTTGGGGCTGGATTTCTAACAAGGAAGCTTTAAACAAGGACTGACGACCCGCAGGCTGTTTGGGTAATTTCCAGAGACGACTTTTGCAAACTAGCAGTTTATTCCATCACTGCTTCAAACCTGATACAAGAACTTTGCAAATATATATGTGTGTGTGTGTGTGTGTTTGTGATTTCCTTAACCTTTTAACTTTTTCTTGTCTCTTATAAATAAACCTTTAGATGTTCGCTATTAAAAAAACCTTTAGATGTTCGCTATTAAAAGACTGGCAACAGCGTGATTCTTGGGTAAGATCTGAGTTATAGATTGAGCTGGCTGTGTGGCTGATCTTTTGAGATCAGAAGAACCCTTTGTTTGATGACATGGGTTGTCAATATCCACTACTCATAAGGTCGAGTGTCTGGGTGGCGAAGTAGATGCTGCAATGCTTAAGGAGATTGCCTTTTTGGCGACTGTGTGGGGAGACAGACGTTTGCTTTTGTTACTGCCTTGGTACATCCAATGGTAGAATAACCACCGGTTTGGGGTGGAGTCTGCCCTATTTCTCAGCAGTTTGTCCTGTATCTGGTGTTCTCAGCGGGGACCCACTGAGGCACAGTGACACCAGGACCTCAGCACTGTTAGATGTCAGGAAAGCACATATTGCAGAATTAGGGGACCTAGTGAGTCAGGTGTAATGGGAAGGAGCATAAAAATCTCTGGGTGTGGAGAATGCTGGGAAATTAGATTCTATAATTCAGGAGCAACATATTCTAATTAGTCTGGAAAAGCAGAATGTGAAAAATAAGAATCAGGCCAGGTGACTTCAGGAATGACGGAGCCCAAGATCCAAGGAGCCTGCAGAGAAGAGAGATGGTGGCTATTGCACATGGTGATGGGGGAGCAGGACTCTCCATGTCTCAAGATGTTTCACTACCAACCTAGGCCATTTTCACATGCTGGGGGGCAATCCAGAGCAGTGCGGAGTTGTGTCATCTGTAGTCCTGGGTGATTTGAAATGTTCTGCTGGAGCTCCTTTGTCTGGATGCTCCCAGCCAGCATTCAAGGCCACCCTGAGTGTCTGTGTGATCAGTAACCCTGGACCAGCAGCTCTGACTCCAGCAGCCTGCTTCTTACACTCCAGGCACATTCTGGCTTCCAGCAGGCTTGGATACACCTGGCAAGAGATAGCAACATCTGCATTTTCCCAAAATCATGTGCTCTGCAATGGCTACTTTTCCCTGAACCATTCAGAGGAATAATAAGGATTCTTTGCTAATCAAGAGAGACAAACGGTACCACTTATTACTTGAACTAGAGTTAGCTATCTACATAAGAATGTAAGAGCGGCCAGACTGGGTCAGACCAATGGTCCAGCTAGCCCAGGGTCCTGTCTTCCGGCAGCGGCCAGGGCCAGGTGCCCCAGAGGGAATGAACAGAACAGGGAATTGCCCAGTGATCCATCCCTTGTCGCCCATTCCCAGCTTCTGGGAAACAAACAAAAGGAAGTATTTCTTCACACAACGCAGAGTCAACCTGGGGAACTCCTTGCCAGAGGAGGTCGTGAAGATCAAGACTATAACAGGGTTCGAAAAAGAACTAGGTAAGTTCATGGGGGATAGGTCCATCAATGGCTATTAGCCAGGATGGACAGGGAAGGTGTCCCTAGCCTCTGTTTGCCAGAAGCTGGGAATGAGCAACAGGGGATGGGTCATTGGATGATTTCCTGTTCTGTTCTTTCCCTCTGGGCACCTGGCATTGGCCACTGTTGGAAGACAGGACACTGGGCTGGACGGACCTTTGGTCTGACCCAGTCTGGCCGCTCTTATGAGACAGACCAGGAAGGGGACAGGCTGCACTAGCCTGCTCCCTGATTTTGACACCCACGCCCCTTCATCCCACTGCTCTCAACCACTCTGCTCTCATCCCACCGCTCCTGGAGCGCCTGCTCCTTGTGTTTTTTCCTCCCCTCCCATTGCCGCAGCCTTCCTCACTACAGGCTCCCCCAAATTTCCCACTGCCCAATCGTTTTCCAACTCACCTTTCCACTGCCCCAAGTCTTCTTTGCTTCTGACTCCCAAGAGCTCCTGTTCCCTCCCTCCCATTGCTAGCTCCCCCATTTCCTGGTGCAAACCCTACCCAGCCCCCACCTCCCCTCTACTCCCCCCCTCCAACTCCTCGGCATGCTAACTCAACTCCTTCCCAGATCTTCCAGCCCCCCACTGCCCCCAGACTCCCAGCTCACAGGAACTCTTCACCCCAAACCTACCCCCCACCAGCCTACCACCGACTGGCCACACCCCTGCTCTCTCCCCCACTGCTTGGGCCTGCCAATTATTGTTATTTATTATTTGTATTACTGTAATGCTCATATTCTCAGTCGTTGACCAGGATCCTGTTAGTACCGGTTATTAAATATTAATACTTTTAGTTCAACAAAGAGTCTCTCTGAATTCTAAGGCCCAGAACACCGGCCCTTGACCGGTAAGTGACTCGGTTCAGGAATGTTCTCTATTATTCTATATTTTAAATGTCTTGCCCACCTTCCATGTCTATACAACTGCAGATAAGCTTGGAAACCCTCTCTTTAACACACATCCATAATGCTGGCATAAGCACATACAGACCTGGGAAACTAATAAGGGATGAATGTTACAGCAGATATTTCCTGTTGGGGAAATCAACAGGGAAGGGTGATTGTGGGGTAAGAAGGACCCACTGAGAGAGGTTATCTTGAAGAACGGTTAGTTCTCCCGGCTGTACATGATCATGCCTTCACACATAAATCAGGTAACCTGAGAATGTACAGAAACGACACCAGAACATACGGTTCTGGGAGAATATTCTTGGCAATGAGGTTTCCTTTGTCCGAAACCCTCTATAAGGATACCGATATGGGAATTTAGTTGGGGGGAACGAACACTGCACGTCCCCTCCGGATGCCGGAGCGACACAGATCCAGCTCTTAGTCTGACAACAAAGGGTGGTAACGTACCTATTTCTGTCTGTACGCTGTATACTGCTGTACTTATCTCTGATTGATGATCTTAGATTAAATAATTCCAACTGAGCCGGTTATTTTGACAACCTTGAGTCATTAACTCAGACACGCAACAGTCCCACGGTGCTGGAGATTCTACAGACACAGCACAAAAAACTGCCCCCAAGAGCTGACAATGTAATGCGAAGACAAGAGACAGATGGGCTCAGGCAGACAGACGGGGGAGGTGTCCCAATTTGTACACAGAGCCAGCTGCTAATGAAGAGCTTGCGAAATCTGCGAGAGAGGGAATTTACACACACACAAAGCAGCAGCAGGATCCGGGCTATGAGTGAAGAGAATGGCACGTTGAGGTACATTTGGACATACAGGGGTACACCCTGCATCTTTCAGCATGGAGGCAAGCGGACAGCTTGGTTTGTCTCACCAACCGACAATAAGCATTTTGCACGAGCATTGCTGTACAACACACGAGAGGATCTAGTTCTGTAAGTGTGGGTCCTAGGAACCGTGCTCTCCTTGTACTTGAGTGTCGTTTTCCCCAATACCTCTGCTTGCAGTCACTTACAATTCGAGACTTCATTCGATAAACATTTCCTTGTTTTCACTCTAAACACATCTAGGTGCTGGGTTAAGTGGATCGGTGATGGGAAGTGTCACTCTGAAGCTGGAATATCTGTGAATCTGTGAGCACTGAGAGCGTCCAACAGAACAGGGGCTGGACTCTCCAGGGAGACACTCGGAGGGCCCAGCAGTTTGTGTGAGTCTATCGCTTCCCTGCTGAGAATATTTTGAAGTGCTGTAAAACCCACATGCAGCCTCGGACGTGGTCTGCTCTTGAAAGTTTTGCCACGGTAGCTCAATTGTTTCGGGCGATGAAAAATCACTTTCCCTCCCGCTCCCTTCCCCTGCAAAGCCAACCTATCTATGCTGGCAACAGCTCAAGTGTAGACAGAGGTAGAGTGGCAAAAAGTCCACTACAAAAAATGAAGGAAACTAAATGCCCAGAAACTACTTTACTGCAGAGTTAAGGGTGCCCAGTGCTGTCTCCTGCCTTTCACCATATGGACGGTGGCTAAACAAACCTCTGCAAAGCAGAAAATGAAGTTAACGTACACACTACCCCTGCAATGCATCCTTAACTGTGCTCCCAACCCTGCAGCTGGTAAGAGCCACTGGGAACGGTTCTGTCAAGGTGGTGGAAAGGTGAGCAAACGACCACGGGAACTGGAGAATTCTCCTCTGTTGAAGTCTTCGTGTCAAGGCTGGATGCCTTTTTGAATAGGATTTAGTCAAACACAAGGTGTTCAGCTCAGGACAGCCGTAACTGTGTTGGGGACACTGGGGCATGGCCACTAGGTAACTCGAGGGGATGGAAGACCGCGAGTGTCGATGAAGCCCCCTCGCACTAGGCCCAGGTGTCCTTGGCCCCCGCTCCCGCCTGGAGGCACTCGCAGCAGCTCTGCGTACTAGGCCCAAGTGTCCTTGGCCCCCCCCCGCCTGGAGGCACTCGCAGCAGTTATGCTGAGAATCTGCAACAATATGCTGCGGAGTCAGACTGCCTGAAACTAAACAAGGCCAAACAGGGCAGATATGGAAGAACAATGCTGAATAAAGCAGCTTTATGTATGGTTTAACAGATGGTACAGAGAACAAGGGAACTAGCTGGGAACTGGATTGGCTGGCTATATGGATTCTTGGGGCAGCTTGCTATTGGATAAGTATGCTGGGAAAAAGGATGTATAAAAGCCTGTGTAACTTCCTGCTCTGTGTACAGGATTTGAGATTAAATCTCCCTGTACCTATTTGAAGCTTCAAATAAACTTTTCTGCTTCTCCACCCCGTTGTAATTATTGGGTGTAGCACACCGGGTAACGAACCAACTCAAGCTGTTGTTCAGCCTCTCGGCACTGGGTGCCGGCAACAACTGGATGAAATTCTATTGCCCGAGTTATTGTGACATTCCATGCCTTGGGGGAGCGCCCGGTAACCCCCATATTCCTCATTTATACATAATTGCATATTGAATATAAAGCAGGCCGTGTGAGGTATCAAGAAAAAGGTTATGATCTGCTGAAAGCCACTGCTCTATCTAAACGTGTCTCTCTTCCATGCATATGAAGTTATGAGAATTGTGTTGTGTGGTTGTAACTAAAACACGCTGTGGGTTTGGGAGGTGCCCAGATACTAGCTTTCCTGAGACAATGACAAGGGAGGTAACCAACACCCGGGTGGGCGCTGAACAGAAATCACCAGCTACTGTCCAACAAGGGAGCTATAATGCAATGGCTCACCTGCATGAGGCCACACCAGGAGAATTGCTCAGCCTTGCCTGGGGACTCAGCAATGCCCCCAGACATGCCTGGGCTTGTGTTCTCCAAGCACCTGGACTAAGGGTATAAAACAGAACACAGGGGCCACTTGCCTGGCCTTTCTCCTGCCCCCACCTACGCTGCAAACAACAAACACGCTCAGAAGTTTGAAGACGCCAACAGAGGAGACTGGCCCAGGTTTAAGGGACAAACCTGTGTCCTATGAACTGCAATATCCAGTGGGGTGAGAAAACCTGCTTAATCCAGTTGTTGCCCTGTCTAACAGGGTTGAGAGTTTAGACTGCGTGCTGGTATTTTATTTTGGTAACCACTCTGACTTTTTGCCTATCACTTATAGTCACTTAAAAATCTATCTTTTGTAGTCAATAGATTTGTTTTACTGTTTATCTTTACCGGTGAGTTTCCCTGAAGCGTGTGGTAAATCTGCTCAGGTTTTGCAAAGGCTGGTATGTGTCCACTTTCCACTGACGAAGTGGGGAACCAATTAATAAATTTGCATTGCTCGTCTTGAGCAGTGCAAGACGGTATATTCCCGAGGTACAAGGCTGGGAGCGGGGGCGGGGATTTGGCTGGTGCCGGTCTCTGTGTGATTCGTGAGTGGCTCTGGGAGCGTTCATGCAGCCTAGCTGGGTGTGGGGTCTCCACATCAGGTTATGCCGAGTGATCACAGCGCCTGGAGGGGTTTGCTGCTGGTCACTGGCGAGGCTTTGTGAGGGATGACCCAGGCTGGAGACAGTTCAGGGGGCAAAGTGGTCCCACAGTCCCAGGCTGCACCCTGGGGGTCCCGTCACAGTTGTACAGGAGATCAGACTAGATAACCTAAACCAGCCCTTCTGGCGTTACAAATCTATGGATCTATAACAGATACAAGGAAGGACTAAGAACATGCCCTTGTTTGTGTTGTGTTCTCCAGACGGGAATCCCAGCATTTATCCGCATGCCCTCCGGCTGTGTGCACTGGGTCAGGTGTAGCTGTAATCGGACGGTGGAGGGAGTAGCTGGAGCAGCTTGGCAGAGCTGTGACTAGTATGCAGAGAGGTGCACGTGACCCTGAGGGACCGAGTCTGCCCCATTTCAGTGCTCAGGGTTGTAGGTTGTGTCAGTGAAAGTGCACAAGGGGGAGTCCCTGCCCTGAGGATTGCCAGCACTCTGGTGGGATACACGCTAGTGGTCTCCAGGGCTCAGTGAGGGGCAAGTGAAGGCAACGACTCAGAAGGAAACCTCACGGTGAGGGTAAGGGAGTGGGATCACTTTGCAAGTCGGAGCTGGTCTGGGTGGAGCAGGCTCAGTGTTTGAGAGAGGGGCAGGGGTTGGAAGCTTCTGTTTGTTATGCTGGACCCAACCCCCAGTTTTACCTGAGCAAACAGGAGAAATCTGACACTGTGCTGTAGTTCTCCTGTGCTCTGTTCCCACGGTGTTCTGTAGTGAGCAGGGCAGAGGGCTAGTGTGTGTGTCATTCACATGTCGAGGTCATGCTGAAACAGGGCAGAGTTAAGGTTACATTATGGGGGTGACGTGAACCTTAACTCTGCATTTCCCCTTCTAAGAACTGAGGGGACAGGAATCCTTACCCAGCGAGGTCACATTCTCGTAGTTCTCCTGCATGACGTCTCTGTAGAGGGCTCTCTGAGCAGGGTCCAGCAGGGCCCACTCTTCCCTGGTGAAATACACACCCACCTCCTCGAAGGTCACCGGCCCCTGAAAGAGCAAGAGTCCAACCCTCAGTGCCTGCTGCCCCACTCACAGCCCCACTATTTGTGGGGGAGAGGAGCCAACCAAATGGAAGCTCTGGGTGGGTCAACAGAGTCCCACCCCCACCCTGCTCAGAGCATCCAGGAAACACCAGGGTGAGGGGCGAAGAGAGAGCCCCTCGTCTCTCCCAGCAGATCCATCACACACCTAGTAGCCACAGCCTGATACAGGAGATGGAGCCCCTAGCAGGGTCCAGGGTGAGCTCCCTGGTCAGAAGCCCAACACCTTCCTCCTTGTGAGGAGCTGGATATGAGGGAGGGGAATCTCCCCGAAATCTGACTGGTGGGTTCCCCCTTCCTATCTCACAGCAGCTGCTGGTGAGTCGGGTCAGGCTCCAGCACTGGGAGTCTGGGCCATTTTCCACGCCTGTGATGAGATCTATCCCCTCCGCATAGGCCATGCTGGGGTCAGCTGTGCATTGTAGGCCGAGGAAACTACGCCCCTCCGTGCCTGCTAGGCATGCTCAGCCCCGAGGCAGGATACAAAGGAAAGCAGACGAGCTCTGCCGGCCTGCACTGCCAAGGAGGAAGGACGCACACTGCGACCTCCCTCCAGGGATCTGTGGGAGCCCCAGTCCACAGAGGCCAGGGGGACACCCTGCAGAGACCCCAGAAGGGACTGAGACACCATAGACCGCGCCAGCCGACGACCCGAGAGACCCAGAGGACCTGTGGACCCCGAGGACCTGGTAGGAAGTGGCCCAGGGGAAAGAGACACTAGTCCAGTTCACTGGAGTTACAACACTGCACTCTTGAGACTGGGTGTTTGCCGCTCCGCCCTGCTCAATGGCTGCAGCCCCTGGATGATGGCCCAAAATCTGTCCTGATTGTGAGGTCACTCTGCCCTGAGCGTAAGGGTAGCCCACGGACTCTGACCATGCTCTCCTGTTTTATGGGTTAGGCCATCCGGGAGACTCTGGCAGCCGAGACGTAAGCCCCCCACTGACTGTACATGACTGGACACCCCTTCGCCGGGCGACACAGCCCCATCCGCAAATTAGGGTATTTCTACTTCTGAACCCTCATGGGTCTGTTCCTAGAACCTAAGCCACTTATTAAGTGAGTTCTGGCAGGTTCGCCACACTCTGTCCTCCTCCCTTTCTCCACCCTGTGTATTCCCGTGGGAGGTCGGGAAAAGAGAGTTCCAGTTCCATGAAAACAGAACGAATGTTTGGACAGCCGACCTTGGGGTTAGGTGTCTCTGCCCCGTACATTTTATTGCGGTTATCAGCAAAGCATTTCTAGTCCTAAGAATGGTTATGGGCGGTGGCCAGGGAAATTGTTAGCCTCTTAGGGGTGGTTCTGAGTTATGTGATTTGTTCGGAGAACATTTATAAAAAGTTCAGTTCAGAAGCGTGCAGTCCGAGGAAGCTTTCTTTGGGCAAGGATCTGCCACCTAAGCTCCCCAGCGGCTAGATGGAAGGAGGCTTTAGTGAAGTTCACGTCACGATTCCCCCAGGCCCTTTCCCTGCAGACAGACACCCTAGATTCTGCCATGCTGGGAAAATGCTTGTTCTCTGTATTACAGTGTAGACCTGGCCCCTCCTGCCAGGCTAAGCTCACAGACACATTTTTAAGCCTCTCCAGTAACAAAGTCTCTGCTAGAACAGGGCAGAACCAAAGGAATGACTTGGGGGGATTCCCTCTGACACTGACCCCACGGCAGCCACACCCCCGTAAGGAGGAATATGGAGTCAGGGACTGGTTTTTCCTCTCTCTGATCCTCCTCTTGTCCACAGTAAAGTGATTCTGCCCAGGGATGCTGCAATACGTGTGTCTGGGCAGATCAGAGATCTAGTAATCTCTCTTCCCACTCATTTCTCCCACTGCCCCTTTCAGTCTCTTTCCCAGCCAGAGGGTCAGGGGGAGAGGACATGGGAAAGCCCCATTCCTGGGTTGGTTGCTCCCCCATGGATGAATTTGCTCCTGCAATTGCTAATGGGAGGAGAAATGAGGAAGGGCCGTTTGTGCAGAGTCACTTTCATGGCAGACCCCAGCACTTTCCCCGAGGTCTCCCAATTACCTGGAGTCTCTGGCTCAGAATTCAGCATTAACAGGGCCCAGGGCTGCCCCAGGGGGCGAGTACCAGCTGGAGCAAGTCCTCACCTCAGGCGGGCACAGAGGAAGCCTTAATTCAGGTCACCTCCCAGCACAGCTCCCGCGGGGGGAGCAGCAGCTGCCCAGATCGCAATGGAGGCTGCAGGGTCTGACCAGGAAGCTGAACCCCCATATCCTGAGCAGAGGGGGACAGAGCGTCTGAGCCGCCTTCCCTCCCTTAGCTCTCTGGGGAGAGCAGCGAAGGAAACCACCTCCCCATAGGGACAGGCGCTGATTGCATCCATCCCGCTGGATTAACACTGGTCTCAGAACCACAAACACTGTTCAGAAAGGATGAGGCCAGAATCCTCCTCAACAGATCACTGTGTGGGAGCGCTCACCCCCTTCCCACCTCCCTCAACCCCCAGATCTCAGGCAAGGACTCAGGGCAAGAATTTTCCCCACAGAACCGGAAGTTCCTGCAGTTTTCCAGAGGGAAGAGAAGCAAAATCGGTGGTGGTTTCACCTCACAGTGTCTGATAAGCGGGTAGAAAGTTCTCACCACGCCCTGCTGGCCAGTCGCACAGGCAGAGGGAGCCCAGGGGGATGCTTCTTTAACAGGAGAAGGGAAGGCCTGGAGGGGCCAAAATAGGTAAGAAATTTCCATGCCCTGTCACTAGCAAATAATGGCCACCGTGGATCCACCCCAGAGGTGGCTGCATCTTAGCACGGCGGGAAGCAACCCCTCACGGAGACCATTTTCATGGGGTTTGGGATACTTCTGGACCCACGCTGCACTCAGAGGGACCTCCTCATCCCGTGCCAGCTGGAGAAAAGAAAAGGGTCCAGCCAACTCTCCTGTCACCAGCTGGCAGCCACTGATCCCCCAAAGAGGGGGAGGCCCCTAGCTGTGATGGGTATTAATATGTGGCTGCTCTCGTTCATCGGCAAACCTTTTAACAGAGATAACGGGGGGAACAAATGATTCTCAAAGGAGAGGGAAAGACGATCACTGGGCAATTTCCCCTGCCACATCCAGGATTTTTAATTGACATTTGATGACGACGTAGAAAGAGGCAAAACCTGAGATTTGAGATCAATGTTGAGAAATGAAAGAGAAAAGGGCGGAAACCTGAGGAATGTGGATCTAGTTTTGTAAGTTAGAGAAAAGTGGAAAATTTGAGGGATTTTCTGTCAGTTGTGGAGATGAGGTAAAATCTGAGTGTTTCCCCCCATCAATATCTGATCAGTGAAGAGAGAAAAAGGGGCGACATTTGCAAAGATTTGAGACCCATGTTCAAGGATTTGAGAAAGGGCCAAATCTGAGATTTTCTTCGTATTTTATAATTAGAGCGACAGGGGAAAGTCTCTGGGCAGATTCAATCAGGGACAGCCACCTAGAGAGAAAAGGGGCAAAATTTTAGAGTATTTGATATCAGTCTTTGAGATTTGCAGAGAAAAGCAGGTCCCAAACGCCGCATTTGAGAACACGAGAGAAAAACACCCAGACCTGAGGGGACTTTATGTCGCTATTAAATAACGAGAGGGGAAAGGGGGACAGTTTGACTGGATTTTATATGACTGCCCAACACAGACAGAAAGTGATGGTTCCCCCACCCGCCACACCCAGGATTCACCTGGGCAGCAGGGAGCCCTTTGAGGAGCTGATTGAAGAGGGCCGGGGAGGGGGAGCTGGAAGGTCCCTGGGTGAGGGAAGGGGGCAGCAGTGGGGGATGGGCAGGTGACTGGGGGCGACGGTGTTGGCAGTTCGGGGGCAGCAACTGGGATTGGGAAACCGGGGTCTGGCCAGTCTCCACGGGGGACACGTGCTCCTCCCTTCCTCTCCTGTGCCCTTCCCTGCCCTGTTGCTGGCAGAGAACAGCCACCCCATCCCCTTCCCCACCCCAGAGGCAGCCGGGTCTCAGGGCTCCCCCAAACAGCCCCCACTGACCCCGATCCCTTTGGGGGAATGACTCAGGGTGACAATTTCCCACCGGAACAAGGACAAATCGCTGCAGATAAAATGGGTGGGAAAATCCCCCCCCCCCATGGGAGGAGACTGTAAATGGACATTTGATGATTATGGGGGGGGTTGGGGGGGCAGGGGAGTGGATGGTTGGAGGGGAAAGGGGGGGGAAATCGCCCCGGGTTTTACAGCCACGTGAGACACTGGGAGAGAAAAGGGGAAGAACGAGAGAGAATTTGTGGGGGGGGGGCAAGTGGCACAAACAGGGACCAGAACCAATTAACTCACCTCCCCCCCGCCCCCCACTTCTCCCCTGGGAATTTCCTGGCTGTACAGAGATAGTTCAACCTCCTCCCCCCCCCGACCTTCCCCTCTCCCCACAACTCTGGCTTCTCCCTCCTCCCAACACCCCACCTCCCCCCACAGGAGACCCCCCCCGCCGGGCCCCAGCCTCTGCCCCACCCCCAGTGCTCCCCCCCACGGGTCTCTCACTCACCAGGGGCCTCCGGCGCAGGGGCTGGTCCCAGCTGGAGAAAGCCCCCCCGCAGCCAGGCACAGAGGGGTTAATGACGGGCTCCCCCCCAGCACAGACCGCACAGGGGTTGGCGCAGCTGCTCAGCCCCCCCCGGATCACAGGGGAGGCACCAGCAGGGTCTGGTCTGGGCCAGGGCCCCCACCCCAGGGAGCTGCGAGCTCTGTGCACAGGAATTGGGGGGGCGGCCGCACCCCCCGGCTGGAAGCGGTTTCCATCATACACAAGGGTTACAGTTTGGTTCAGTGGCTCTCAGCCCCCCTCCCCCCACACAAATTGCTCCAGCCCCCCCCTTGTCTCGGGGCTTTGTTCTGCCTCCTTCCTCCCGGCACCCACCGCTCCCAGCTGCTCCAGCCCCTTCCTGTGTCTGCAAACACCGACCCGGGCTGCCGCGCTGGCTGGGCTCTTACCGGCGGCCCCTGCCAGCCGTCAAGGGCGATGGGGTGATGCGGAGCCGCACGCGGCAGCCAGAGGCGCCCCGCAGGGGTCGGGACGGGGCTTGGTGGGGGCGAGAACCCAGGAGTCAGCGGCAGGAGGCAGACTGGGCTGGAGGCGTGGCCTGATGCCCTCTCTGTATCCGCAGCTGATTGGTCCATTCCCCTGCAGGCCACAGCTGACAGATCCCCAGCCCTACGGGGAGGGGGGGGACGTGGGGGGGGGGGACACATAAAGTCTTCGGCTTCCAAACGACCCTGCCTGGTGCACAATTGCCCCTTAACAGAGGCCTGGAAAAAAGGGAGTGAGATCCTTGAATTCTCATTTATTTTGCAGCTTCCTTTACTGTGCTCACCATGGAGCATCCTGTGACCTGTGGGTTGGATTCATTGTCGTGGGGCGCGGGACACGTGAAAGATCATTAGTTTCCTTCGGGTTCGCCTTCAATATACTTCGATGCTGGAGCCATCCCTGACCATCAACTCGGCAGGCAGGCGCGGACAGCAAGGCACTTGTCCTGTGGCCTTGACCGAGGGAGGTTTCTGATCAAAGGGAGGGTAGATGCCAGCCAGCTCCTGGGGTAATATCTCATTGGAGATGAAAGGGCTTGTTCAGAAAGAGATTTTGACGTCTGTAGGGTATCGCAGAATATAGAATCATAGACTATCAGGGTTGGAAGGGACCTCAGGAGGTCATCTCGTCCAACCCCCTGCTCAAAGCAGGACCAATCTCCAATTTTTGCCCCAAATGGCCCCCTCAAGGATGGAACTCACAACCCTGGGTTTAGCAGGCCAATGCTCAAACCACTGAGCGATCCCTCCCCCCAAAACATCACATCCCTGCATTGGCCGGGAATCGAACCCAGGTCAACTGCTTGGAAGGCAGCTGTGCTCACCACTATACCACCAATGCCTCTAAAGGTGAGCCAGATGGGTTTGTCTCCAGGCAGGTGTATTTTAGTCTCTGGTAGGTAGAAATGAGAGCAAAGTATTTTGGATTTCCTATTTCCCCGCCTGAGGGCCATCTAGGCTCACCTGACATTTTTCATGGCAGAAGCAGTTCCAATCTGTTTATTACAGGGTCAAAATGTGGCTGCCATCACACAGAGGCATCAGGTATTAGCTGAGATAATCAGGGGTGCAGCCCATGCTCTGGGTGTCCCTAAACCTCTGACTGCCACATGCTGGGAGGGGATGATGGGATGGTTCACTCAGTGATTGTCTGTTGTGTTCATTCCCTCCAAAGCACCCGGCACTGGCCGCTGTCGGAAGACAGGATACTGGACCAGATGGACTATTAGTCTGACCCGCTACGGCAGTTCTGATGTTCAGCAAAAATGACAATAGATGTTTGCCTTTCAGAAGGACGTGACATGAGAGAGCATATGGCCTGTACTGAATTATTTGCGAATCCAGTTCTACGCACAAGCAATGGCATGCGGAAAAACACTAATGGCTGGATTGAGAGGCAACAGAGCAGTTGCGAAAGGCAATCACCGTTGGTGGACTGAATGAAGAAAGAGTTTTGAGATTAGCCCAGAAGTTCAGCCAGGCTGGGAGTCAGAAGATCCAGCAGAATAAACTTCTGCTCTAAAAATACGAAGAAAAAGTTAGAATTAAAAATGCCAAATTAGAAATCACAGTAAAAAACATCGCAAGTGCAATGCTAGAAACACAGATGTCACTGCGAAAACTAGCAAGTACTTACAGTAACTCCTCACTTAAAGTCATCCCGGTTAACATTTTTTCGTTATTAGGTTGCTAAACATACTTGTTTAAAGTCGTGCAATGTTCCATTATAAGGTTGTTTGGCTGGCCCTGCTCCACCCGGCACTCCTGCCAGAGAGCGGGGTCAGGGGCTTGCCCCATTCTGCCCACCCGGTGTTCCAGCTGGGGAGCGGGCAAGCCCCTGCGCCCCAACCCCACTATGCCCTGCCTCAACCAAGCTTCACAATCATCATTGGAGAGTACAGTATTAGTTTCTTTAAAATTATTTAAAACTTATACTGTATATGTATATAATGTTGTGACGAAGTGGGACTGTTCTTAATGTTTCCTCTGAATAGTGTGGGGGTGCCTCAGTTTCCCCTGTGCAGTTCTTAAGTATCTAGGGGGTGGGAGAAGGGTGTATGATCGTTGCAGAGCCCTGGAGGGCAGGTGTGTGCAGGGGTCTGGACACAGAGAATGGCCGACACCCTGTTTCCTGGCCACTGATGGCCTGGCCCTTCCCCCCGCAAGGTGAGAGCTAAAGGGTTGGAGAACAAAGGAATCAGGTGCCCAGGAAAGGGACAAAGCCCAGAGCAGGGGGGGCTGGAGGGAGTTTCAGTTTGGGGCTGGCTGGGACATGCAGTGAAGGGCAGACGTGGTTGTTTGGCTCACTGCCCCCCAAAATGGACCCAGCTGAGGGGTCCTGTTCTCTGCACCTACAAGCTCTGTGTTAGACCATGTTCCTGTCGTCTAATAAACCTCTGTGTTACTGGCTGGCTGAGAGTCACGTCTGACTGCGAAGTTGGGGGGCAGGACCCTCTGGCTTCCCCAGGACCCCGCCTGGGCGGACTGGCTGTGGGAAGCGCAGGGAGGGGCAGAGGAGGCTGAATGCTCCGCGGTCAGACCCAGGAAGGTGGAGCCGGGGGAGCTGTGTGTCCTGCAGACAGGCTGCTCCCCGAGAGGAGACTCCCCCAGAGTCCTGCCCGGCTTCACGGGGAGCAGGTCCAGAGCATCGCCCGGGGACTCCGTGACAAATGTCTGTTGTCTGGCGAAAAAAACGTCCCTGGAACCTAAACCCCCCATTTACACGACTTCTTATGGGGACATTGGATTCGCTTAACATCGTTTCGCTTAAAGTCAGGAACAGAACTACCGGGCTCAGGGCGGCGTTCCTGGACTTTTGCCTCTTTTCAGCCAGTTCTTGTTGTTAAAGATGCAAAGGAAACGGCGCCCTGACGCGCAGCTGCACGAGGGGTGACGGCCTAAGAGGGATTCGGGGACTCCCGGCAGCCGAGAAGAACAAATCTGGGGACCGCGCGGAGACTTTACGCAGCCAGGCGCCCTGATCCGGGAGTCTTTGTTTCTGAGGGGGGTGTATGCAAAATATTTCCCTGAATCCAGTCCCCGGCAGCCCCCCGGTCGGTGACTGGCCAGGGGGCGGCCCGGGCCTTGAAGCACCTGCCCTGGGCAGCCCGGGCTGAGAGGTGCCCTCTGGGGGAGGGGTCATAAAAAAGCCCCTCTCCCCCCCCATTACTGCCAACATGGGGGGGGCTCAGCCCCACCACGGTGACTGCCCCCCCCCGCCCCTGCCTGGGCCGGGTTTTACCCTCTGCCAGCGCCTCGCCCCGCCCCAGCCCTGACTGTGCCCCCCAGGCCCCCTCTCCCCAGCCCCCCACCCCCAGGGCAAGGACGGGCAGAGGGACGGGCGGGGGAAGGGCAGTGGCTTCAGCCGAGGGGACTGCGCATGCTCGGTGCGCCCGCGCATGCGCAGCGTCCGCCTCCCGCCCGCCGTGTCTCCGGCACCCTGGGGGCACCGCGCAGAGGGGGGCGGGGGGAAGCGCAGGCCAGTGTGGGACAGGACAGGGTTAACGACCCCCAGAGCCCCCCGCTCTCTGGGGCCGCCTGGGCTGTAGCCCCGCCCCCCCAGCCCGGCGTGAAGGGGGGCGGGGCGTGGGGCCGCTCCCGGCTCCGCCCCCTGCGCGCGGCGCGCTGGGGGCTCCAACCGCCCTAACGGACCCGCCTCGCGCCGCGCTCGGTGGGTGCGTCACTTCCGGCCTGTGCTGCCCGCCTCGCGGCCTCGCCCCGCCCCCGCCCTGGCCCTTCTGCCCGCTGCGCTGCGGCCCCGGAAGCCGGTAAGAGCCGGAGCCGCGTCAGTCCGGCGTGGGGGAGGGGCGGTCGGGGGGGGGGGGGAGTAAATGGGATCCGGCCCCTGTCTGTGCCCCTCCCCCCCGGTCACCCCTCCCCACTGGCCGCCCCCCCGTCACCCGCCCCTCCCCCACGGGCCGCCCCCAGACCCGCCCCCCCGTCACCCGCCCCTCCCCCACTGGCCGCCCCCAGACCCCCCGTCACCCGCCCCTCCCCCACTGGCCGCCCCCAGACCCCCCCGTCACCCGCCCCTCCCCCACTGGCCGCCCCCAGACCCCCCGTCAACCGCCCCTCCCCCACTGGCCGCCCCCAGACCCCCCCGTCACCCGCCCCTCCCCCACGGGCCGCCCCCAGACCCGCCCCCCCGTCACCCGCCCCTCCCCACTGGCCGCCCCCAGACCCCCCCGTCACCCGCCCCTCCCCCACTGGCCGCCCCCAGACCCGCCCCCCGTCACCCGCCCCTCCCCCACTGGCCGCCCCCAGACCCGCCCCTCCGGTCACCCGCCCCTCCCCCACTGGCCGCCCCAGACCCGCCCCCCCGGTCACCCGCCCCTCCCCCACTGGCCGCCCCTAGACCCGCCCCCCCGGTCACCCACCCCTCCCCCACTGGCCGCCCCCAGACCCGCCCCCCCGTCACCCGCCCCTCCCCCACTGGCCGCCCCTAGACCCGCCCCCCGGTCACCCACCCCTCCCCCACTGGCCGCCCCCAGACCCGCCCCCCCGTCACCCGCCCCTCCCCCACTGGCTGCCCCCAGACCCCCCGTCACCCGCCCCTCCCCCACTGGCCGCCCCCAGACCCGCCCCCCCGGTCACCCGCCCCTCCCCCACTGGCCGCCCCCAGACCCCCCCGTCACCGCCCCTCCCCACGGGCCGCCCCCAGACCCGCCCCCCGTCACCCGCCCCTCCCCCACTGGCCGCCCCCAGACCCGCCCCTCCGGTCACCCGCCCCTCCCCCACTGGCCGCCCCCAGACCCCCCCGTCACCCGCCCCTCCCCCACTGGCCGCCCCCCCCGTCACCCGCCCCTCCCCCACGGGCCGCCCCCAGACCCGCCCTCCCGTCACCCGCCCCTCCCTCACTGGCCGCCCCCAGACCCCCCCGTCACCCGCCCCTCCCCCACTGGCCGCCCCCCGTCACCTGCCCCTCCCCCACTGGCCGCCCCCAGACCCCCCCGTCACCCGCCCCTCCCCCACTGGCCGCCCCCAGACCCGCCCCTCCGGTCACCCGCCCCTCCCCCACTGGCCGCCCCAGACCCCCCGTCACCCGCCCCTCCCCCACTGGCCGCCCCCCGTCACCCGCCCCTCCCCCAGGGCCGCCCCCAGACCCGCCCCCCGTCCCCGCCCCTCCCCCACTGGCCGCCCCCAGACCCGCCCCTCCGGTCACCCGCCCCTCCCCCACTGGCCGCCCCCAGACCCCCCCGTCACCCGCCCCTCCCCCACTGGCCGCCCCCCGTCACCCGCCCCTCCCCACGGGCCGCCCCAGACCCGCCCTCCCGTCACCCGCCCCTCCCTCACTGGCCGCCCCCAGACCCCCCGTCACCCGCCCCTCCCCCACTGGCCGCCCCCCGTCACCCGCCCCTCCCCCACTGGCCGCCCCCCAGACCCCCCCGTCACCCGCCCCTCCCCACTGGCCGCCCCCAGACCCGCCCCTCCGGTCACCCGCCCCTCCCCCACTGGCCGCCCCCAGGACCCCCCGTCACCCGCCCCTCCCCCACTGGCCGCCCCCCCGTCACCCGCCCCTCCCCCACTGGCCGCCCCTCCGGTCACCCGCCCCTCCCCCACTGGCCGCCCCCAGACCCGCCCCTCCGGTCACCCGCCCCTCCCCCACTGGCCGCCCCAGACCCCCCGTCACCCGCCCCTCCCCCACTGGCCGCCCCCGTCACCCGCCCCTCCCCACTGGCCGCCCCCAGACCCGCCCTCCCGTCACCCGCCCCGTCCCCCACTGGCCGCCCCCAGACCCGCCCCTCCGGTCACCCGCCCCTCCCCCACTGGCCGCCCCAGACCCGCCCCCCCCGGTCACCCGCCCCTCCCCCACTGGCTGCCCCCAGACCCGCCCCCCCCGGTCACCCGCCCCTCCCCCACTGGCCGCCCCCAGACCCGCCCCCCCGGTCACCCGCCCCTCCCCCACTGGCCGCCCCCAGACCCGCCCCCCCGGTCACCCGCCCCTCCCCCACTGGCCGCCCCCAGACCCGCCCCCCCGGTCACCCGCCCCCTCCCCCACGGGCCGCCCCCAGACCCGGTCACCCGCCCCTCCCCCACTGGCCGCCCCCAGACCCGCCCCTCCGGTCACCCGCCCCTCCCCCACTGGCCGCCCCCAGACCCGCCCCTCCGGTCACCCGCCCCTCCCCCACTGGCTGCCCCCAGACCCGCCCCCCCCGGTCACCCGCCCCTCCCCCACTGGCCGCCCCCAGACCCGCCCCCCCGGTCACCCGCCCCTCCCCCACTGGCCGCCCCCAGACCCGCCCCCCGTCACCCGCCCCTCCCCTACGGGCCGCCCCCAGACCCGCCCTCCCGTCACCCGCCCCTCCCCCACTGGCCGCCCCCAGACCCCCCCGTCACCCGCCCCTCCCCCACTGGCCGCCCCCAGACCCCCCCGTCACCCGCCCCTCCCCCACTGGCTGCCCCCAGACCCGCCCCTCCGGTCACCGCCCCTCCGCCACTGGCCGCCCCCAGACCCGCCCCCCCGGTCACCCGCCCCTCCCCCACTGGCCGCCCCCAGACCCGCCCCTCCGGTCACCCGCCCCCTCCCCCACTGGCCGCCCCCAGACCCGCCCTCCCGTCACCCGCCCCTCCCCCACTGGCCGCCCCCAGACCCCCCCGTCACCCGCCCCTCCCCCACTGGCCGCCCCCAGACCCCCCCGTCACCCGCCCCTCCCCCACTGGCCGCCCCCAGACCCGCCCTCCCGTCACCCGCCCCTCCCCCACTGGTCGCCCCCAGACCCGCCCCCCCGGTCACCCGCCCCTCCCCCACTGGCCGCCCCCAGACCCGCCCCTCCGGTCACCCGCCCCTCCCCCACTGGTCGCCCCCAGACCCGCCCCCCCGGTCACCCGCCCCTCCCCCACTGGCCGCCCCCAGACCCGCCCCCCCGGTCACCCGCCCCTCCCCCACGGGCCGCCCCCAGACCCGCCCCCCCGTCACCCGCCCCTCCCCCACTGGCCGCCCCCCCGTCACCCGCCCCCCCGGTCACCGCCCCTCCCCCACGGGCCGCCCCCAGACCCGCCCCCCCGTCACCCGCCCCTCCCCCACTGGCCGCCCCCAGACCCGCCCCCCCGGTCACCCGCCCCTCCCCCACTGGCCGCCCCCAGACCCGCCCCCCCGGTCACCCGCCCCTCCCCCACTGGCCGCCCCCAGACCCGCCCCCCCCGTCACCCGCCCCTCCCCCACTGGCCGCCCCCCCCGTCACCCGCCCCCCCGGTCACCGCCCCTCCCCCACGGGCCGCCCCCAGACCCGCCCCCCTGTCACCCGCCCCTCCCCCACTGGCCGCCCCCAGACCCGCCCCCCCGGTCACCGCCCCTCCCCCACTGGCCGCCCCCAGACCCGCCCCCCCCGTCACCGCCCCTCCCCCACGGGCCGCCCCCAGACCCGCCCCCCCGGTCACCGCCCCTCCCCCACGGGCCGCCCCCAGACCCGCCCCCCCGTCACCCGCCCCTCCCCCACTGGCCGCCCCCAGACCCGCCCCCCCGGTCACCGCCCCTCCCCCACTGGCCGCCCCCAGACCCGCCCCCCCGTCACCGCCCCTCCCCCACGGGCCGCCCCCCAGACCCGCCCCCCCGGTCAGCGCCCCTCCCCCACGGGCCGCCCCCAGACCCGCCCCCCCGGTCACCGCCCCTCCCCCACTGGCCGCCCCCAGACCCGCCCCCCCGTCACCCGCCCCTCCCCCACTGGCCGCCCCCAGACCCGCCCCCCCGTCACCCGCCCCTCCCCCACTGGCCGCCCCCAGACCCGCCCCCCCCGTCACCGCCCCTCCCCCACTGGCCGCCCCCAGACCCGCCCCCCCGTCACCCGCCCCTCCCTCACTGGCTGCCCCCTTCCCTGAGCCAGGGACCTTCCCGCCCCCCCTTCACACTACGCCTCCCCCCCAGTTTCCACCCCTAATCCCACGCTCCCCTCCTGCGATCAGCTCCCTGGCTCGGGACCCGCTTTTCTCCGCAACTTCTGGCAGGTGGATATAAAATACTCCGAGACCCCCCCCACACACTCCCCCCTTCTCTCTGGTTCACTGTTACTAATGACCTCTAATGACATCTCTCAGAGTAGCAGCCGCGTTAGTCTGTATTCGCAAAAAGACCAGGAGTACTTGTGGCACCTTAGAGACTAACAGATTTATTTGGGTAGAAGCTTTCGTGGGCAGGTTCTGTAGGGAAAACTCTTGCCCTGAGTCCTTGTCCTAGATCTGGGGGCTGAGGGAGGTGGGAAGGGGGTGAGCGCTCCCACACGGTGATCTGTTGAAAAGGGTTCTGGCCTCATCCTTTCTGAACTGTGCTTTTGGTGTCATTGAGACCAGTGTTAATCCAGAGTCACTGCAAGGAAAGACAAGGAGTGACATGAACAACTGTCCCTCTGGGGAGGTGGTTTCATTTGCTGCTCTTACCACAGAGCTCTGGTTGTTGCTAAAAGAGGGAAGGCTGCTCAAACTCTCTCTCCTGGATATTAGGATTCAGCTTCCTGGGTCAGAGGCTGCAGCCTCCACTGTGATCTGGGAGACCACATTTTTGTTTTTGTGTGTGCGTGCGCAGAGCGGGAGCTGGGAATTGACTTTCTCCAGCTGGTACTAGCCCCTGGGGGCAGCCCTAGGGCTCTGTTAATAGTAAACTTTTAGCCAGAGACTCCAGAAAAGTGTGAGACCCGCAGGGAAAGTGCTGGGGAGTATGTAGAGTCACTTTCATACCAAATAGCTTCTCCTCGTTTCTCCTCCCGTTAGCGATTTCCAGGAAAAAAATCCAGCCATGGGAGAGCAAACATCCCAGGGATGGGACTTTCCGAGCCACAGGGGCAGGGAGAGGGGACATGGGAAAGGAGATAGAAGGGGAAAGAAGAATGTGACTGAAAGGGGCAGTGGGAGAAATGAGTGGGGAGAGAGTTATCCAGATCTCTGATCTGCCCAGTCACACGTATTGCAGCATCCCTGGGCAGAATCACTTTGCTGTGAACAAGATGAGGATCAGAGAGAGGAAAACCCAGTTCCTGACTCCACATTCCTCCTGCTGGGGTGTGGCTGCCATGGGGTCAGTGTCAGAAGGACTCTTCCAAAGTGACTCCTTTGGTTCTGCTCTTTTCTAGCATTATGTTCAGAGACTTTGTTACTGGGGGGGCTTAAAACTGTGTGGGCTTTGCCTGGAAGGAGGGGCCCGGTCTATACTGTAATAAAGAGAACAAGAATTTTCCCAGCATGGCAGAATCTAGGCTGTCTGTATGCAGGGAAAGGGCCTGGGGGAATCGTGATGTGAAATGAACTAAAGCCCGTTCCTAAACCTGCACAACTGCCCTTCTCGCCCTGTCAGGCTGCAGAATGACGCCCACGTTTCCCTCCAGCTGATCCCGTCCTCCCATGGGACAGGGGAGAGAAATGGCTGCAGTGGAGCCAGTTCAGGTAGGGATTATCGGGGGGGGGTTGCTCGTGGGTTCCTGCAGGAGGGAGAGGGGCAGTAAGTACACAGGAGGTGGGAAGGTTTGCGCAGTCTGGTTTGGAGGTTGGAGCGGGACAGGAAATACACAGGGTGGAGGAAGGGAGGAGGACGGGGTGTGGCAAACCTGCTGGGATTTGTTTAATGAGTGGCCTAGATTCTAGGAACAGACTGTAGTGATGGTGGAATCGTCCCTCTCCGTCTGGGTCGGAGGGAGGCCGCACCACGTCCTCGGGATCACTGCCTAGTCTCAGGGGAATTAGCAGTCCAGGTGTCAGTGTCCCGACCTCCCTAACAGGCGAAAACCTCCTGCTGATAATAGCTCATCTTAATTAATTAGCCTCTTACAGTTTGTATGGCGACTTCCACCTTCTCTGTTTGTGTATATATATCTTCTGACTATATGTTCCATTCTATGCATCCAATGAAGTGGGCTGTAGCCCACAAATACTTATGCTCTAATAAATTTGTTAGTCTCTAAGGTGTCACAAGTCCTCCTGTTTTTCTTAGTCAATATGTGGGTTCTGGTCCTCAGGCAGGAGCAGGGCCACCCAGGAGTCTGTAGTCTCTGGGCCCTTAGGCAGGGGCAGAGCAGACAGCAGTTTAGGGGCCAGGCCTCAGGCAGGGTGGGCACCATTGGTCCAAGGCCCCAACCCTAAGGCAGGGCAGAGCGGTGAACAGTCTAGCACCCGAGCTTTGGCAGGCAGTAGGTGAAGACTGGCCTACGGTGGGCAGGCTGCCACCCCTGCGGTGGGGGGCCCGGGGCCTACCCGACTCCACCAGGTCCCAGCCCAGGGCCTAACAGTGGTGGAGTGGTCTGCCGCTGGGTCAGCAGGGAGTCCAGCCGCAATACGCTGACCGCAGTTCAGGCTGCACTACCGCCAGACTGGGGTCGGCTGCCCCTGGGCCACTTCCTCCCCTCCCCTCGGGGTGTACCTGGAACAGCGGCTGCCCTGTCTGCCCGGGGTTGGCAGCCAGTGGCAGTCCCGGCATCTCCCCAGGTTCCTCTGGGAGCAGGGTGTCTCTTGGCTTGGCAGCAAAGCCGGCGGCCTGGAGCGACCGGGATGTATCTGTCTCAGCTCCAACTGAGCTAGGGGTGCCGCCTTTTAAACTTCTGGTACTGCTTCTCCACTTCTGGGTCAGAGGGAGCCCCCTCTGCTCCGCCCCACTACAGTGGCTGGCCAGTTGTCCTGCTGGCTGGAGCTCTCCCTGGCTGCTGCTGCTGTGTGGGGAGCCCTGCCGGCCTGCCCTCCAGAGGGAAGCGAGGACCCCACCACCATCCCTGGGGTCTCTCCTGGCTGGCTGCTGCTTTGGAGCCGGAGGAAAAGGAGGATTTGCAGGATGGCTGCAGGACACTGTGCAGGGGGTTTGCTCCTGTGGTGGTGGTAGCTACTGCTCTTGTGGGGTGGGGACCTGGAGCCCTCCCCCTAGCCCGTCTGCCTCCCCCCGACCCCCCCCCACCTACCCTCTGGGCCGGCTCTGCACCCCTCGACACGGCTGCTTCCTTCACCCTGGTCAGCACCTGGGCGGACTGCAGCAGCAGGCACAGATTGAGTTCTGCACACGCACCTGTCTTCAGTCTGCTCCCCTTCCCCTCCATTGCTCCCCCTCGCTCAGCCCCCTGGCTGCCTGCGCCATGTTCCTCCCGGAGCACTTGTGCCGCTTTATTATTTATTACATTGCCCCCCGTTCACTGCTCCCCCCCATTGATACTGTAGTCCCGCCCCTTCCCAGTGCAGCCGGAGGAGCAGGTATCCCCACCCTGCACCGGTGATCGCGCCTCCCCCGCCCTGCCTCGACTGGCCTCCCTGTACATCTTGGAGGCCGTCACCACAGCTGTGGAGGAGGGCTGGCTGGGGGGGAGGTATGTCCCCCTTGAGCTCCTGGAAGACTCGGGGTGCGGGTGGTTTTTACCTCTCTCCCACCCTTCCTTCCCAATGTCGCCCTACTGCTCTTCCTCTCCACCCTGGGAAAACCCCTTTCTCTCATCAGCCCTCTCCCCCTGGGCTGTAAAGACCCCATCCTCTGTCATGTCCTGTCCTTCTGCTGGCAGGTCCAGGTCCACCTGCTGGAGGCGCTAGAGGGGTCCTTTCTGGGGTCCCACCAGGGGGTCCACTGCCAGGGGCTTTACTCTTCGGGGGAGGCCCGGTGCTACCTCTGCCAGGTGACGGGGCATGTCCGGAGAGACTGGGGGTAACCCCCCGTGGTGCCCAGACGAGTGGGTGGGCCCCACTTCTGTCGGACACAGTCTGGTGGGGCCCCTGGAGGAGAGGACAGCAGGGCTGCTGCCGGGCATGGGAGAGGGCCCACCGCAGTGGGAGGTATCTCTTCCCCTCATTGTCCCCTCGGCTCGGCCCCTGTTAGTCAGCCCTCTGCCTCCACCCTGTGGGGCTGGGTGCTGAGAGAGGGGAATGCGTCAAATGGAAGGCATGGGCTCACCACCGCCCTTGACGCGGAGGGGGAGGAGGCCCCCCGCAAGACCGAGGGGGGCTGCGACTGCCGAGCCGTCTGTCGCACCCCCCGAGAGGGCCCACAGGTGGAGCCAGCTGAGGATGCTGTGGGGAACGGCACCGCCCTCCGCCTGGAGTCGCTCCCTGAGGGGGCCTTGGATGGAGCCCCTCCCGCCCCCTCGTCATCTGTGCCCCCCTCGGCGCTGAGGCAATTGTTGCCTCCGTTGCTGGCGGGGAGAACTCTGGGGTGGCGGGGGAGATTTTCACTCCAATTGTCAGGAAATCGAGGCCCTGGGTCTGACCCCGGTCACCCAGCGGGAGGACGACCCCTTGCCAGAGGGCCTCGATCTGGGCAGCGGATTTGTCACGCTGCCACCTCCTTTCCCTCCCCTACCCCAGGCCACTGCCTCCACTCTCGACCCTGGGGTGTTCCTGGGCTCATCCATCTGCCCAGCCCCAGACAGCACCTAGCCCGCGCCCGCCAGTTCCCTTGTGGCGATGGGCAGTGCCGAGAGCGCGGGCCCCGAGCCCTTGGGTGCACCCCCTCTTGAGGCGGACTGCTGCCTTTCCTCCCAGCTGGGGGCCCAATTGCAGATGCCATCCTGCCCCACACCGTGGTTGCGGGTGCTGAGCGTCACTGAGGGCCCCCTTTCTCTCCCTGTACCCTCAGCCCCTGAACCCAGTCGAAAGGTGCTGTACCCTAGGGACACTGACCCCACTTCTGCCTCTGCTCCTGATCCCGTTCCCACTCCCAGTCCTGCTCCTGCCCCTGTCGTATTCTCCAACTCTCTCCCCTCCACCTCTCATACTGCTGCCGCCCCTGGGGTCGTCTCGTTTCCCCTTCCCTTGGACGATCCTCAGGGGACAGTTTCGTGTCTCCCCTTCCCCACCCTTTTCTGAGCGGCTGCGGAGGTGGATGTGACTGCTCCGGTGCCTTTCCCTATGGGGGGGACACTGATGCTCAACCAGCTGGACCTGTCCGTGCTCTGAGACCAGCCCCGTGTATCCTGGCCCGGCTCCAGAGGTGAGCTCTGGAGTTCTTCTGGCCAGCATTGCGCTGGGTCTCACTGCACAGACGTGTGGGGTTTGGAGGTGGAAACGCCCTAATTTGTGGAACAGGAAACAACACACCTAGCTGGGGTTAGGAAGAAGAACCAGATTCCCAGTGCTGAAGCCTGACCCGACTAACCACCAGCTACTATGAGGTATGAAGGGGGCACCCACAGGTGAGGCGTAGGAGACATGTCTCTCCCCTCATATCCAGCTCCTCACAAGGAGGAGGGTGTTGGGCTTCCTACCAGGGAGCTCGCCCTGGACCCTGCTGGGGGCTCCATCTCCTGTATCAGTCTCTGGCTAGCAGGTGTGTGATGGATCTGCTGGGAGAGAGGAGGGGCTCTCTCTTCGCCCCTCACCCTGGTGTTTCCTGGATGCTCTGAGTGGTGTGGAGGTGGGACTCTGTTGATAACAAACCATCCAGAGCTTTCCTTTGGTTGGCTCCTTTCCCCCACAAATAGTGGGGTTGTCACTGGGGCAGTAGGCACTGAGGGTTGGACTCTTGCTCTTTCAGGGGCCGGTGACCTTTGAGGAGGTGGCTGTGTATTTCACCAGGGAAGAGGGGGCTCTGCTGGACCCCGCTCAGAGAGCCCTCTACAGAGACGTCATGCAGGAGACCTATGAGAATGTGACCTCGCTGGGTAAGGGTTCCTGTCCCCTCGGTTCTTAGAAGGGGAAGTGACTAATTAAGGTTCACATCATCTCTATAATTTAACCATTACACTGCCCTGATTCAGCATCACCCCACATGCCAGTGACACACACACTAGCCCTCTGCCCTCCCCTGCTACCCAACACTGCGGGAACAGAGCACATCAGCAGTTTAGCACATGGTCAAATACCTTCTGGGTTTAAGGTGAAACTGGGGTTTGGGTCCCGCATAGTGAACAGAAGCTTCCAACCCCGGCCTTCACTCCATGCAAACCAGCTCCGACTTACAGAATGATCCCACTCCCTTACCCTCACCTTGAGGATTTCTTCTGAGTCGTTGCCTTCCCTTGCCCTGCAGATCACTACCATGTATCCCACCAGGGTGCTGACAATCCCCGTGGCAAGAACTCCCCCTTGTGCACCTTTACTGACAACCTACAACCCTGAGCACTGAAATGGGACAGACTCGGTCCCTCAGGGGTCACATGCACCTCTCCGCATACCACAGTCACAGCTCTGCCAAGCTGCTCCAGCTACTCCCTCCACCGTCCGATTACAGCTACACCTGGCCCAGTGCACACAGCCGGAGGGCATGTGGAGAAATGCTGGGATTCCCGTCTGGAGAACACAACACAAACAACGGCATGTTCTTAGTCCTTCCTCGTATCTGTTATAGATTCACAGATTTTAAGGCCAGAAGGGATGATTTTGTCATCTGGGCTGATCTCCTTTATCACACAGACTGTAGACTTTCTTTCAGTTACTGCTGTACTGAGCTGGACACGTTCTGTTTGACTAAATCATTTTCAGAAAGGCATCCAGTCTTGATGTGAAGTCCTGAACAGATGGAGAATACCCCAGTTCCTTGGAGAACCATTCCCAGTGGCTCCTACCAGCTGCAGGGATGGGAGCAGGGTTAGGGTGGCGATGCAGGGAAGGTGTGTACATTTACTGTTTGTTTTCTGGTTTGCAGAGATTTAAGTTTCGCCACCGACCATATGGTGAAAGGCAGGAGACAGCACTGGGCACCCTTAACTCTGCAGTAAAATAGTTTCTAGGCATTTAGTTTGCTTCATCTTTTGTAGTGGACGTTTTGCCACTGTAACTGTGTCCACACTCATCCTTTTGCCAGTATAGCTGTGTGTGTGTGTGGTCCTAAACAACAGAGCTATCTTGGCAAAACTTTCAAGAGCAGACCACATCAGAGTCTGCATGTGGATTTTACAGCACTTCAAAATATTCTCAGCAGGGAAGCGATAGACATACCCCAACCGCGGAGCCCTCTGAGAGTCTCCCTGGAGAGTCCAGCCCCTGTTCCGTTGGACGCTCACGGTACACTCAGATTCACAGATATTCCAGCTTAACACAGCACTTAGACGATGTCTACACTAGCATTTTGTCGGTAACACTTCCGTCGGTCGGGTGTGAAAAAAACACACCCCAGACCAACAGAAGTATCCCCCACAAAAGCAGTGGTGCGGACTGCGCTATGCTGGCGGGAGCCGCTCTCCCGCTGACATAGCTACCGCCGCCTGTAGGGGTTTCATTCTGCCGAGAGGAGAGAGCTCTGCCGTCGGCATAGAGAGGCGACATGGGAGACTTGCAGCGGTACAGCTGAGTGGTGCAGCTGTGGCTCTGTCATGTAGACATAGTCTGAGATGTGTGTAGAGAGAAAACAAGTCATAGTTTAATGAATGAAGTCTAGAGATTCCAGTGATAGCAAGGAGAAGTCTTGGGAAAAAACAGTTACACATCAAGTACAATCAGAGCGCTCTGTCTAGATCCTAGACGTACAGACCTTGAGCCTTTCGTATGTCCTACAGCAATGCTCACGCAAAGGCCTTGCAGTGTTTTACAGCCAGGCTGGGCTGTGACCTTCTGTTCATGAGACAAATCACACTGCCAGCTTGCCGCCACGCTGGAGGATGCAGGGTGTACCTCTGTACAGCCAAATATACCTCCACATTCCATGATCTTACCTCATAAACAGGATCCTTCTCTTTGTTATTTCGTGTAAATTTCCTCTCTTGAAGATTTCACAATCTCTTCATTAGCATTTGGCCCAACGTACAAACTGGGACACTTCCCCCACCTGTCTGTTCCCATCTGTCTCTTGTCTTATTCTTAGATTGTCAGCTCCGTGGGGCAGGGATTGTGTTTTTGTTCTGTGTCTGGAGAACATCCAGCACAGAGGGATGATGGTCAGTGGCTGGGGATATGAGCATTACGGTAATAAAAATAATAAATACCAATCCTTGGGAGGGTCCAGGCATGGGGAGGGAAGGTGTTGGAGAGTATAGAGGTGGGGGGAAGGTTTGGGGTGAAGAGTTCCTGTGAGCTGGGACGTCTGGAGGCAGGGGGAAGGAGATGTACCATGGAGTAGGTCCTATAGGGAGTTGCAATGCAATGGAGGACTGGAAGAAATAAGAAGGAGTAGGTTTCAGTGGGCATGAACCTTTCAGAGCACCCCAACTCACTAAAGTCGTAACCTGTGCAGTAGAACCTCAGAGTTACAAACACCTGGGGAAAGGAGGTTGTTTGTAACTCTGAACAAAACGTTATCGTTCTTCTTTCAAATGTTTACAACCGAACATCGACTTAATACAGCTTTGAAACTTAATTATGCAGAAGAAAAATGCTGCTTTTAATCATCTTCATTTAAATGAAACGTGCACAGAAAGAGTTTCCTTTTCACGTCAAATCTTTTTTTAAAACTCTCCCCCCTTTTTTTAGTAATTTATATTTAACACAGTACAGTTCTGTATTTATTTATTTAATTATGGAGGGGCGGGAGGTCTTTGCTGCCTGATTGGGTACTTTCTGTTCCAAATGCCATGTATGGTTGACCGGTCAGTTCATAACTCTGGTGTTTGTAACACTGAGGTTGTAGTGTGTTTAAAAGATGCCATGGCAGGCTATGGCTGCACTACTGACACTCTAAGCCAACAGGAGAGAGTTCTCCCATCGACTTAATTACTCCAGGCCCCAGGAGCAGCAGTAGCTATGTTGGCAGAAGCTTTCCAACTGACATAGCGCTGTCCACACCAACACGTCACTGTAACTTATGTCGCCCAGGAAGGTGGTTTACTCACACCCCAGAGTAACATAATTTATGCCGATGTAATCTTTACTGTGTATCTAGCCTAAGAAACCAATTAGGGCTGTTAATCGTGATTTATCAGACTGTTAAAAATAATAGAATACCATTTATTTAAGTATTTTTGGATGTTTTCTACATTTTCAAATCTATTGATTTCTATTACAACACAGAATACGAAGTGTACAGTGCTCACTTTATATTTCTCATTACAAATATTTGCACTTTAAAAAACGAAAGTGATAGTATTTTTCAAGTACTATAGTGCAATCTCTTTACTATGGAAGTTGAACTTACAAATGTAGAATTATGTACAAAAAATAACTGCATTCAAAAATAAAACTATGTAAAACTTTAGAGCCTACAAGTCCACTCTGTCCTATTTCTTGTTCAGCCAATCACTCAGACAAACAAGTTTGTTTACATTTGCAGGAGATAATGCTGCCCGCTTCTTCTTCACAATGTCACCTGAAAGTGAGAACAGACATTTGCATGGCACTGTTGTAGCCAGCATCGCAAGATATTTACGTGCCAGATGTGCTAAAGATTCATGTGTCCCTTCATGCTTCAACCACCGTTCCAGGGGACATGTGTCCATGCTGATGATGAGTTCTGTTGATAACAATCCAAAGCAGTGCAGACCGATAACATGTTAATTTTCATTATCTGAGTCAGATGCCACCAGCAGAAGGTTGATTTTTTTTTTTTTTTTTTTTCGGTGGTTCGGGTTCTGTAGTTTCCGCATCGGAGCATTGCTCTTTTAAGACTTCTGAAAGCATGCTCCACACCTCGTCCCTCTCAGATTTTGGAAGGCACTTCAGATTCTTAAACCTTGGGTGGAGTGCTGTAGCTATCTTTAGAAATCTCACATTGATACCTTCTTTGCATTTTGTCAAATCTGCAGTAAAAGTGTTCTTAAAACGAACAACGTGCGCTGAGTCATCATCTGAGACTGCTATAACATGAAATAAATGGCAGAATGTGGGTAAAACAGAGCCGGAGACATACAATTCTCCCCCAAGGAGTTCAGTCACAAATTTAATTAGCGCATTATTTTTTTAACGAGTGTCATCTGCATGAAGCACGTCCTCTGGAATGGTGGCCGAAGCATGAAGGGGCATACCAATGTTTAGCATATCTGGCACGTAAATACCTTGCAATGCTGGCTATAAAAGTCCCATGCAAATGCCTTTTCTCACTTTCTGGTGATGTAAATAAGAAGTGAGCAGCATTATCTCCTGTAAATGTAAACAAACTTGTTTGTCTTAGAGACTGGCTGAACAAGTAGGACTGAGTGGACTTGTAGGCTCTAAAGCTTTGGTTTTGAGGGCAGTTACAAATGTCGATTTTAAAACACAAAAAAATTGACATTTGTAAATTGCACTTTTACAAGAATGAGCTTGCATGACAGTTCTTATATGAAGTGAATTGAAAAATACTATTTTATCATGTTTACAGTGCAAATATTTGTAATAAAAAATATAAACTGAGTAGTGTACACTTTAATCTGTGTTGTAATAGAAATCAATATATTTGAAAATGTAGAAAAACATTCAAAAATACTAAATTTTAATTGGTATTCTATTAACAGTGTGATTAAAACCGATTAATCGTGATTAATTTTTTTAATCACGATTAATATTTTTGAGTTTGTGTGAGTTAACTGCGATTAATCGACAGCCCTAATACCAATAGAAACCTAATGACATCGTGTTCATTAATATTATTGCATGGTGTATGTATGGAGGACAAATTCAATATTACAGACGTTGCAAGTGATGTTCTTAAAGTGTGTCTGCCAGCCAGGGTCGAACTTACCCCACCCTAGGCAAAGGCACCTTGAAGGCACTTTCAAGGGACATTAAAAGACAATGGGAATGCAATTTATATAAAATAAACCATCAAACTAACAAGGGGCAGATGTAACCACTCAGCATCACGGCAAGGGAGGTTATCGCAGGAACAGACCAAATTCCATTTTAGCAAACACCAGCAGGGGAAGAAACCAGCATTGAACTTCATTCATCACTAGACTCCAGGTCTCCTTCCTCACAGCTTGAATGACCTTTACTTTGGAGGGGAACCTTCAGAAAACTCCCTTTCAAAGGTTCACTGAACTATACAAAAGAGAGGCGGAGAATCCCAAGTTATCTTTCATTTAAGAAGACAAAGGAGCCAAGCCCTTTGGACTTTGGGGGAGATATTGAGTAAGGGGGTGCTCTGCCCTCTTGCTGGAAAGTAGTATGGTAAGAATCTTACCTTGAACCAAGACTGTAGTTTTGTTAAGTCGTCCTAGTCTCCAGAAAGCATTTTTCACTTTCACTTGCTTGTAACCATTTCTGACTTTCTCCTTTACACCTGAACTCACCTTAACGCTTTTGTTACTAAACTTGTTGTAGTCTTAATCTAAATGAATCCGGTGCTGTCTTTGAATTCAAGTGATAGCTAACTCCAGTTGAAGTGATGAGCTGGCCATTTGTCTCTTTTGAGGAGCAAGCAATCCTTCTTATTCCTCTGAATGATCCAGGAAAAAGTAGCCATTGCAGAGCACATGATTTTGGGAAAATGCAGATGTTGCTATCTCTTGCCAGGTGTATCCAAGCCTGCTGGAAGCCAGAATGTGCCTGGAGTGTAAGAAGCAGGCTGCTGGAGTCAGAGCTGCTGGTCCAGGGTTATTTATCTCACAGACATTCAGGGCGTCCTTGAATGCTGGCTGGGAACATCCAGACAAGGGAGCTCCAGCAGCAGAACACTGAAAGTCACCCAGGACTACAGATGACACAACTCCTCACTGCTCCAGATTGCACCCCAGGATGTGACAATGGCCTAGGTTGGTAGTGAAACATCTTGAGACATGGAGAGTCCTGCTCCCCCATCACCATGTGCAATCTCTCTTCTCTGCAGGCACCTTGGATCTTGGGCTCCATCATTCCTGAAGTCACCTGGCCTGATTCTTATTTTTCACATTCTCTTTGTCCAGAGGAAATAGAATGTGTTACTCCTGAATTATAGCGGCTAATTTCCCAGCATTCTCCACAGCCAGGGATTTTCATACTCCCTCCCGTTACACCTGACTCACTAGATTCCCTAATGCCACAGTATGCGCTCTCCAGAGATCTAGTACTGCTGAGATCCTGCATTCAGTGATCTCCCTGCCCTTCCTGTTCCTTACTGCACAGAACCCCACCGGCCTATGCTGACTGTTCCCAGATTCCCCAGGACTCTCTTATTGTCTCTGGACCTGTCTGTCAGCAAGAAGCAGTTCCTGGGAGACTTGCTCACTGTCTGGAGTCTTCACTTTCTGAGACATTCATTTACCTTCTGTGTGTTTTAGGAGACTCTTTGATAATGAGTGTCTGCGACATTACCCAGGGTATACTCTGAACTGTCGAATAGCTGTGTTCTCCAACCTGGGATGCCTTTCACACTGCTTTGCTGTGAGAACAGCCACTCCTGGCCAGTTAACACACATTGTCCAGCATGTAACTCGCTCTCAGCCGCACAGTGTTGGGTGGTGCTAGTCAGCCACTCGTGAATTACACCACAGGGGAATACCGGCATATTCTCTAGTCCCAGATTTCCCCCCACAAATGTGTGTCTTGCACTCTCCAGCACATTACTAAACGGAACAAGGTCATAGAAAGTCTGTCATTTCATCAATGGAAAATAACATGCACCAGGCTTGTTATCCCAAGTGGCGTTTCTCATACACTTTAATCCAAACAGTAAAGTTGTTTTACCTATTAACTACAGAAGGAAAAGATTTTAGGTGACTACAAGTAAGGAGGCATAAAAGTCAGAATTGCTTACAAAAGAAGTAAAAGATGAAACGCAAACCTAACATCTAACTTAACAAGCTAAAACAGATGCACAGCAAATGTCTCTTGCTCACCATATGCTGTGACAGGCTGGGTTTCCTTTCAGCCAGGGGCCCCGCCTCCCGAAGTTCAGTTCTTCAGGAGTTGTTGATGTCATGAGCAGAGAGAAAAGGGGTGGGAGAGAAAGCGTATCAAGGGTTTTCCCCACCTCTTTTTATAATTCAGTCCTTGGTGCTAGAAACATCTTCAGTTTTCAGCTGAGTCATGGTGACAGGCTCCATGTGTTGTCGATGTGAGGTTCAAGTCTTCCCTGTGATAAAATGTAAATATAAGTAAAATCTTATATCTTTTGTGACGGGGTCAAGCCAGATGGCTACAGGAGAGTGGTGGAAGGCAAGTATATTAGCCCCAGGATAAGCAGGTTCCTTTCCCCCTGGTAACTGAACAGGGGTTACTCCAGGTTAATTAAGACACATGGGGCCAATCAAGGGGCCTGCTAGAACCCATTAAGAGCCTCCCCTCCAGCCAGATATGAGCGCGTGATAGGAGCTGTGGGAGGCAGGTGCGCTACTGGAGAGCTGGGCGGTGCAGATGCGCCAGGAGGGAAACCCCCCCCCCAACATACAGAGGCGAAAGGCAGGGGAAACCCTGCCCAACAGGGCAAACAGCCCTTCCAGGCACCAGAGGTTTTTAGGGAGGAGAACTCACCAGAGGGGAGAGACTGAACTGGGTATCTGGCCTGTCGTCACCATGCGTGGAGGGGCTACCAGAGATTGAGGCTCCCCTCCCCCTTTCCCTTTCAGGAAGGCTGGGCTTCACCTGTTCAGGCAAGGTGTGGACAATAAACCCAGGGGCGTGGGTGTAACGATGCGGCCTTTGGCAGGACACTACTGAGAGTATCAATTCAGGACAAATCGCTTAGAGCAGGGCAGTCACAGCCCAAGGCTGGGGGTCCTTCACTACTAAGGCACACCAAACCAGCCAAACAGAGAGGACTTCGGTCTCACCCCACTGGCTAACCAGAAGTCATACAAGCAATTCCCTTCGACACTCCAGTTTCCCAGTATCCCCACCAGTGCCACTTGTTATGGGGATGAATGGTTATGAAAAACCAATACCCCGGTAAAAGAAAAAAGGTCCTCCCGATCCCAAAGGACCAAGCCCCAGACCCAGGTCAATATACCAGTCAGATCTTGCCCACAAATCACACTGTTGCCAATCCTTTAGAATCTAAAATCTAAAGGTTTATTCATAAAAGGAAAAAGAGATGGCTAGAATTGGTTAAATGGAATCAAATACATACAACAATTGTAAAATTCTTAGTCAAGGCTTGTTTCAGGCTTAATGGGATTACTGCTGATTTAAACCAATCAAGTCTCTGGAGTACAAACATCCCAGCGTGGATGGGTCGTTCAGTCCTTTGTTCAGAGCTTCAGTTTCAAACACAGTTCTGCTGGAGGTCAGAAGCAGGATTGAAGACAAAATGGAGGGGTTTCCAGGGCCTTTTATATCCTCTGCCATGTGGAAGGATCTTTTTGTTCTTACTGTGGAAAATCACAGCAGCAAGATGGAGTTTGGGGTCACATGGCAAGTCACATGTCCATGCATGACTCAGTTTGCAGGCAGCAGCCATTGCTCACATGCTACTTTGAACATTCCCAGGAAGGCTCCTCAGATGTGGATTGGAGTCTCCCAAGGTCCATTGTCAGTTAAGTGTTTCTTGATTGGGCACTTAATCTGAAGAATTCTTTCTCAAGAAGCTGACCAAATGCTTTACTAATGATACTTAGAATCAAACAGTGAGATACAAGTACAGAGCCAATATTTATAACTTCAAATACAAAAATGATACACACACACAGATAGCATAATCATAACCAGGAAATTACAACCTTTTCATAGACACCTTACTTGACCTCCTTTGTACAAGATTTGGTGCAACTATAGGACCTTGGTTGCAACAATGATCTATATGATCACAGTTCATGTCAATAATGTCACAGTGGGGAAATCCTGAGGGGGAGAGGAATACCCCAGCCTGCCACTAAGAGGAAGCGCGGAACCCACTGAGGCGAAGAAGGAGCTCTGTCACACTTTATATATGCAGTGTTTCTATTTTAACACACAGTTTAACAAGACAAAAATGTTCAGCGTATTATTGGTTTCCAGATGATACCTGACAAGGCATACTTTGTACAAAATATATCATAATTTTGCAAAAGAGTGAATACAGGGTTACAGACTGTCACAGTGTGTGTCTGTGTGTGTTCCTAGCAGATATGTGTGTATTTCAATCCCTCTTGAGCAGAGTGTTCTGCATCTTTGAGGAGTTGGCCCTGGGATTTCACTGGTTTACTAAGGACTGGGTTTTAAATTAATTATTATTTTTCATGACAAAGTCATATAAATTCACCTGATCTCCTTGTTTTCTTTCATCTGAACAGGGTTTCCAGTTTCCAAACCTGATGTGATCTCCCAGCTGGAACAAGGGAAAGAGCCATGGGTCCCAGACCTCCAGGATGCAGAGGAAAAAGAGATCCTGAGAGGTCCCTGCACAGGTGAGGAACATTTAACCAACTCAGAATCTGTAAGTGCCTGAGCAAAAAATCTGAGGATACCCTACAAAGAGCTTGAGAGCTCTCAGTTCAGGATTGTCCCCAGCAGGTGTCATATCGTCACAGCAGATATAGCTCAGGGCTTCCTACGGACCCTGACACTTGGCAGTAGCTTCCTCCCTTCTGTCTGAGAATTTGGATGGGATGTGAAGACAGAATTTGGGGGAAGAGTTTAGGGGAATTCAGTTCCTGTTTTTTGACATCTCTCCAGCACTTATTTTGGTATGGTTGTCCCTTTTCCATCCCAGTTTGAGGTTTCTCTCTCTGTTGCAGCAGGTGCTGGGATGGTGAGTGAGAATGAGGAGCAGAATTCTCAGCAGGAAGATCCTGAGCAAGTGGAACTGCATGGAGCATTATCGCAAAGATCCAAAGAGAAAGTGCCCAAGATTCATGAGCAGGGAAAAGTCTGTGAGATTCAGCGCAGTCCAGAGAGAGAGCAGGGAAACCAGCCAGAGGAGAAAATGGGAAAAATAATTTACTGTTGGGGAACTCAAAAGGACCTCAAAGAAACCACAGCCCAGCAGGAAATCCTCAGAGGAAAGAGAAAATATAGATGCACTGAGTGTGGGGAAAACTTCAGTGAATGTTCATCCCTCATTGCACATCAGAGAATCCACATGGGAGAGAAACTCTATGAATGCCGTGAGTGCGGGAAAACCTTCAACCGCATCTCACACCTCACTCGACATGAGATAATCCACACAGGAGAGAGACCCTATGAATGCCGTGAGTGTGGGAAAACCTTCACTCTCAGCTCATATCTTACTACGCATGAGCGAATGCACAGGGGGGAGAGGCCCTTTCAGTGCTCTCAGTGTGGGAAAAGCTTCACTAGGAGCTCATCCCTTATTAGACATGAGAGAATGCACACGGGAGAGAGACCCTATAAATGCTGTGAGTGTGGGAAAACCTTCACTTCCAGCTCAAACCTTATTCAGCATCAGAGAATCCACACAGGGGAGAGGCCCTATGAATGTGGTCAGTGCGGGAAAGCCTTCAATTGCAGCTCAGAGCTCACTAGACATGAGAGAATCCACACAGGAGAGAGACCCTATGAATGCAGTGAGTGTGGGAAAACCTTCGCTCTCAGGTCAGATCTTACTACCCATGAGAGAATCCACACAGGGGAGAGGCCCTTTCAGTGCTCTCAGTGTGGGAAAACCTTCACTAGGAGCTCAGACCTTACTAGACATGAGAGAATTCACACGGGAGAGAGACCTTATGAATGCTATGAGTGTGGGAAAACCTTCATTGCAAGCTCAAAACTTATTCAACATCAGAGAATCCACACGGGGGAAAGTCCCTATACATGCGGTGAGTGTGGGAAAGCCTTCAGTTGCAGTTCAAAGCTCACTAGACATGAGAGAATGCACAGGGGGGAGAGACCTTATGAATGCAGTGAGTGCAGGAAAACTTTCACGCACAGCTCAGATCTTACTACACATGAGAGAATCCACACAGGGGAGAGGCCCTTTCAATGCTCTCAGTGCGGGAAAAGCTTCAGTAGGAGCTCAGATGTTACTAGACATGAGAGAATCCATACGGGAGAGAGACCCTATGAATGCTGTGAGTGTGGGAAAAGCTTCATTTCCACCTCAAACCTTATTAAACATCAGAGAATCCACACCGGGGAGCGGCCCTATAAATGCGGTGAGTGCGGGAAAGCCTTCAATTGCGGTTCACAGCTCACTAGACATGAGAGAATCCACACAGGGGAGAGACCCCATGAATGCTGAGAGTGAGGAAGAACCTTCACTCACAGCTCAGATCTTACAACATGTGAGAGAATCCACACGGGAGAGACCCCCATGAATGCTATGAGTGTGCAAAGCTTTGCTGACAGCTCAAACATTGCTCAACATCAGAATAATCACAGGTGAGAAATCCTACGAATGCTCTGAGTGTGGGAAAACCTTCACTCTCAGCTTACGCCTTACTAGATATTGGAGAATCCACACGGGAGAGAGATCCTATGAATGTTGTGAATTCGGGAAAGCTTTCAATCAAAGCTCATAACTCAGTACTAGGGCTGTCCATTAATCACAGTGAACTCACGTGATTATTCAGTTTTAATCACACTGTTAAACAATAAAATCCCAATTGACATTTATTAAATATTTGTAGATGTCTTTCTATATTTTCAAATATATTGATTTCAGCTACAACACAATACGAAGTGTACAGTGCTCAGTTTATAGTATTTTTCTTACAGATTTCTGCACTGTAAAAATGATAAAACATAGTATTTTTTCAGTTCATCTAATACAAGTAACATAGTGCAATCTCTAGCCTGAAATTGCAACTTACAAATGTAGATTTTTTTTTGTTCCATATCTGCACTCAAAACCAAAACAATGTAAAACTTTACAGTCTAGAAGTCCACTCAGTCCTACCTCTTGTTCAGCCAGTCGCTAAGACAAACAAGCTTGTTTACATTTAGAGGCGATAATGCTGCTTGCTTCTTATTCACGTCAACTGAATGTAAGAACAGGTGTTCACATGGCACTTTTGTAGCCGGCATTGCAAGGTATTTACATACCAGATACGCTAAACATTTGTGTGCCCCTTCACGCTTCGACCACCATTCCAGAGGACAAGCTTCCATGCTGATGACGGTCGTTAAAAAAAAGAGTCACAAATTTAATTAATGCGTTATTTTTTTAACGAGCATCATCAGCATGGAAGCATGTCCTCTGGAATGACACTATGGGATTATGACACTGGTCACATTACACTATGGGGGTCATGTGACCAGATCACTGGGTACTGGACTCTATCTTGGAATACCAATGTTTTTCCACTGAAAGGCATGGGAACCAAGCTTGGAGACAAATGGTTCCCACCATATGCAAGATATTTAAGGCAGGGGAGTGACATCATCAGGATTCTTCACTGACTCCCTATCCAAAGAGACTCTCGGAGACACCTAAGGAACAAAGACTGAACTGGGGGAGAAGTGCTGGACCCAGACTAGAGGGGTTTCTAGCCTGTGAAAGGAATACATGTGGGTTTTAAGCTGCAAGGAAGGGCAGCTGGTCCCTTAAGAATCTCTGCAACCATCTTAAATCATCATCTAGGGTGAGAATTTGCTACTCATAGCCAATCTCTTTAGTATATTAAGTTTAGATTGTGTTTTGTGTATTTGCTAGGTAATCTCCTTTGATCTGTTTGCTATCCCTTATAACCACTTAAAATCTATCTTCTGTAGTTAATAAACTTGTTTTTGTTTTGTCTAAAATCAGTGCATGGAAGTCATAACTTGGGGCAGAAAGCTGTCCTATATTCCCTCTCCACATTGAGGGAGGGGGTGAATTTCATGAGCTTATGCTGTACAGTTCTCTGTGGAGCACAAGGTGGTATCATTTTGGGTTTCCCTCCAGAGGAGGTTGCGTGCCTTAGAAAATGAGAGGTGGCTTAACTGTGCCTTCCCATGCAGGGACCAGTTAAAGAACCCGTGTGTCTGTAGCTGCAGCTGGGTGGGTCCCTACCTGTATGTGCACTGGTGGAAGTGCAGGGTGAAGCCTGGAGGGCTTGGCAGCTTGTCATAGCTGTACAGCGTGAGTGGAGACCCAGGCTGGTGGGTCGGGGGGTCTCAGTGATACCCCAGTTCCAGGTGGCACCCCAGTGGGAACCCATCACAGGGGCGCCGTTGAGCAGGATCACATGCACGGCTTGTTGCTCTGAGACACTGGTGGTGATTTTATGTGAGTTTTAAATGTAGTGGCTGAAGATCAGTCAAAGAAGTTACCAGTTATTTTCTGTTTGCTTATTTCGGGCAAGGGAAGTAGGGAGAAAGAAACAGGAAACTGCATGGAAGTGAAACTAGTAAGAAGCTGGAGCTGTACAGCCTACAGGCAGAAGAGAGGGGAAAAGAACACAGAAGACATATGGAGTTGCAGTGACTGCAGATTGAAGCAGAGAATGCTAGACAAGAAGCTGCGCACCAAAGGGCCCTGGAACTGCGAGGTAAAGAAATGGAGGAGAAGGAAAAAGAAAGGAAACATGAACTGGACTTGACATACAGGTGGAACCAGAACCCCCTCTCCCACTTCCCGCTCCAGGGAGTCCCACCTCTCCAGAAATCAGTACTGAGTGAAGCAGGTTTGAATGGATCAGAGGAGAATGTGATGGGAGAATCTCCTGTCCTAGTTCTGAGTCATCAGATGTAACCCGCTCTGGAATTTCACTTGATACTTTCATTTTCATGTCGACTACCTTTCTGCGATGTGGGTTTCTCTCTTTCCCGAAGGCTGTTTGGTCACCCAACTGGAGATTTGTTTAGTTTGACAGGCTGGAGCTCAGATTTATTGGAGACTTTGAGACAAATGACCATTTGTTAAAGTCATTACTTCTCACATTAGCTTTGCTTTTTCCCCACCTCTCCATGATGACATGGAGAAAGCTGAAGTGCAGTTCTGTCAACAGGAGAGAACTCTCCCATTTACTGGACATGCTAACAAAGAAACAGCCGTGATTTGAAATCTCCACTCGGAAATGGTGAACAGCAGCAAACCCCAAACTGTGCAACGAACTGAAGCAAGTGCAGATGATCACAGTGGAGTTCCATTGTTTAAGTCCATGGTTCTCAAACTTCATTGCACCGTGACCCCCTTCTGACAACAAAAATTTCTACATGACCCCTACCCCCTCTGCGGAAGCCAAAGTGCGTCAGCCCCAGGCGGCAGGGCAGTAGCCTGAGCTCTGCAGGGGAGATGAAGCTGCAGCCCGAGACCTGCTGACGGCGGGGGGACTGAAGCCCTCAAGCTTTGGCTTCAACCCCAGGTAGCGGGGCTTTTGCTTGAGTCCAGGGTCTAACGCCGATCCTGGCGATCCCCTTTAAATGGTTTGAGAACTGCTGGTTTAAGTCAGTATTGTCTCAGATGAGCTGAGGAGATCATTCCACAGTAATTGACTTGGAACTAGGCGAAATGCCCTTATATTTGGTTCCCAGAGCATTTGTAACCCAGGCCCTACAGAAGATCTCTCGTAGCTAATCCTATTTTATGGGAAATGCTGCCCTTTATGATGCAGATGTGGAGGAAATAGAAGTGGGTTTTTTTGTTGTTCTTGAATTTACCCTTTGTAGGTGCTACAAACGTGTATACAATTAAGTCGCTGCAGAAAAATAGCTATTTTTTAATAGAAACTCCAACTCCGGTAACTTACAGAGATTCTGGTGCAGGCCTGGATCTAGTTCCTAGCCTAGACCCGGGCCACCAAGTTAAATAAAAACTGGCCACGTTTCAGGAAGCTGTTCTGCACTAGCACTGCTGAGATTTTGAATGGTTTGGTAAAGGGTTCTACTTCAGAGAAGTGTAAATGTACCCAAGCCAAGGCCAAGGATTCGGAAAGAAGGAGAAATTGTATATGCCGAGTGCTTGGTTTTCACCCAGTAAAGGAAGCTATGGTGACCAATGGCCCAAGGAAAATTGTCGAACACGACTCCCTAGTTCAGTGTCACTGATTACAGTCGCAGAAGATGCCATGGGAAGAATCATCCTTCATTCTTTGGATCCAAAGTTTCATGAGGAAAGAGAGAGGCACCTTCAGGGGACCTTCCTTCCCCGTGAATCCCAAACTGGCTGCCTGATTGGGTAACAAGGACTACCATGCTGTGGTAATGATGGTAACCAATCGGGGAATAAACATGTCGGGCTCCAACTGCAGACGGCAGGATACACAAACGTTTAGAGTTCTGATTCTATGGTTTTGCGTCTTAGGGCTCGTCTACACTTCAAATGGTGCATCGGCACAGCTGCACCAGTGTAACTGCGCTGCTCTAGCGCTTTAATGAAGGGAGCTCTCCCCTCAGCTTCGGTAATCCACCTCCGCAGGAGGCAGTAGCTTTGTCACTAGCAGAAGCTCTCCCACCGATATGGCAATGTGTCCATGGGCGGGGGGGAGCGGGCACGCAATGCTCTGTACCTCAAAGCACGCTGGAATCCCCACATTCACCACTGTCATATGACTGACGTGTCTTGTACCATGCACGCCTTGGGAGGTATCGATTTAAAAGTCTTGGTCTGTTAAACCTTAATATCTTCTTGAATTGTAGGTACGATCATTGTATGTGAAGTGTGGAGTACTGCTGTATGTGTTACTGAAATACATTGTGAGGTTGGGAAACGCCCAGAGCCAGCCTTTCAGTTGCAACAAAGGAGAAGCTATCGCTGGCCAGACGCGTTGATGGCCACTAAGAAGAATCACTCTCTCCCAGAGGCTCCTTAGAGAGGGCACCTACGTAACGGGGACAGCCTAGCCAATGTCACAGCAAGGATCTTTCTAGCAGCTGGAAGAAAGTATAAAAGAGGGAAAATAACATAATCACTTGGCTTCTTCCCCCTACTCCGTCTCAACACCTGGAAGATTGTCTGGAAGACAAAGACTTTGAACTAGGGAGATTGGCCCCAGGTTGGAAGGGAGTTCAGTCTGAGTATTGAGAACTGTGAGCTGCCTGTAACGTCTATTAGGGTGAGACACTGTTTCATTCAAATCTTGCTTAGTCTGTTAAAGTTAGAATTTAGAATGTTTCTATTTTTATTCTTATGTAACTAATTTTAGTCTCTATGTCTGCTACTTATAGTCATTTAAAATCTGTCTGTAGTTAATTAATCTCTTTTATATTTTACCTAAACCAGTGTGGTTTTGGTTGAAGTGCTTGGGGAATCTCTGCTCGGGTTACACAGGCTGGTGCATGTCCACTTTCCTTAGAAGAAGTGCCAAATTAATTAATGAGCTTGCACTATTCAAGGGAGTCTTGAGCAGTGTAAGACGGTATGTTTCTGGGGTGTAAGGCTGGGGGCTGAGGTGATTGGCTGGTGCCTCTCTGTATTTTTCATGAGTGGCTTGGGGAGCATTCATGCAATTTAGCTGGGTGCGGGGCTCCACATGCCGATGGCTGAGTGATCACAGCGCCTGGCAGGGTTTGCTGCTTGTCACTGGCATAGCGTTATGTGAGAGAACCCAGGCAGGAGAGTTAAGGAGGCACAGTGGTCCCACAGTGCCAGGTTTTACCCCGGGGATCCCATCAAACCAATAAATAAAGGCAGGATATCATAAAGCAAGCCAGCAGGCTGGCCTATGGGTTAAAGAGTAAGAAACTAATTATGTGATCACCTGAATTATACTGGAAAACTGAAAGTTGTCTTGGTTTTTTGTTTGGTTTTTCTTGGGCCATTGGTCACCATAGCGTCCTTTACTGGGTGAAAACCAAGCACTCGGTGTGTACAATTTCTCCTTCTTTCCGAATCCTTGGCCATGGCTAGGGTACATTTACACTTCTCTGAAGTAGAATCCTTTACCAAACCACTCCATATCTCAGGAGTGCTAGGGCAGAACGGCTTCCCCAAACACGCCCTATTTTCTTTAATTTGGTGGCACCGGTCCAGACTAGTGACTTGATACAGGCCTGGATCAGAATCTCTGTTAGTTACCAGAGTTGGCATTTCTACTAAAAAATGGCTATTTTTCTTAAACTATTACATTTTCAACACTGATTTCATTTTATACACATTTGTAGCACCTACAAAGGATAAATTCAGCAAAAACCCCACTTTTATTTCCTCAACATCTGCATCATAAAGGGCAGCACTTCCCAGACCAAAGGATTAGCTAGGAGAGATCTTCTGTAAGGCCTGGGTTACAAATTCTTTGGGAACCCTTTCCTTGTTAGCATGTCCAGTAAATGGGAGAGTTCTCTCCTATTGACTGAACTGCACTTGAACTTTCTCCATGTCATCATGGAGGGATGGGGGGAAAAGCAAAGCTAAAGCAAGAAACAATGACTTTAGCAAAATGGTCATTTGTCTCTAAGTCTCCAATAAAGCTGAGTTACATCTTGTCAAACTAAATGAATGTCCAACTGGTTGACCAAGCAGCCTTCAGGAAAGAGAAACCCACTGTGACGGGTTGCCCCACACTCTGATATACTGGGGTACCACTGAGCCCGCCTTTTCCACCAGCCTGGGCTCGCTTACACTGTCCTGCTGAGCCAGGCCCTCAAGTGTCCTCCAGCACACACAGGCAGGGGCACACCTAGCTGCAGAAAGACACTGAAATCAGCACTGCATGGGTAGACTTCAGCTAAGGAACTGCCCAGATACTCATGTGCACACCCCTGGAGTGCAAACCCAAAATTGTATGGTCTTGCACTGTACAGCGTAAGCTCATGAAATTCACTCCCTCTGTCAATGTGGAGGGAGATGTGCACAGCTTTTTACACCTCCCAGCTATGAATAACTGGTTTTAAAGAAAACAAAAACAAGTTTATTAACTACAAAAGATAGATTTTGAGTGATTATAAGGGATAGCCAACAGATCAAAGCAGATTGCCCAGCAAATGAAACAAACACACAAGCTAAGCTTAATACTGAAGAAATGGGTTACAAGTAGTAATTTCTCACCCTAAATGTTGTTTTAGACAGATTGCAGAGCTTCTTGAAGGCAAGCTGCTCTTGCTTGCAGCTTAAAACTCCAGGTATTTCTTTCACAGGCGAGACACCTTCCCAGCCTGGGCTCAGTCCTTCTGCACCGCCCCCCGCCCCTTGTCTTTGTTTCTTAGATGTTTCCAGCAGTCATCCTGGGCAGGGATTCAGTGAAGAATGAACATTGATTAAGCCACTCCCCAGACTTAAATAGATTTTACATATGGCGAGAACCCTTTATTTTTGAGTGTGGTTCCCCCCGCAGTGGAAAAAATACTGGTATTCTATCATGGAGTCCGGTACCAGGTGATGTGATCACATGACCCTGCAGTGTCAAAACAGCCATGAGTCAGAGGTTGTTTGTGGCATGCCAGAAAAGCTTCTCAGAAGGTGGGAGATTAGCATCTTCAAAGACAAATTGTTCTTCCTAATGGCTAATCCAGACTGATTGCATTCTGTCTGGTGGGCGTTCCCCAGGTGCAAATACTTTTGTAGTACAGATGTATAGCCGATATTCCTAACTTTAGATACAGAAAGGATACATGCATACATAGGATAATCACATTCAGTACATCATAACCTTTCCAATGGTACCTCACATGACCCATCTTGCATAAAATACATCTTAGATATGCTATAATTATAACAATATTTCTATGAAGAATATGGGGGCATACTGTCACACCCACCTCACAAAGAGGTAGACTACATGAAAATGAAAGAGTCAAGTGAAATTCCAGAGCAGGTTACATCTCAGGATTCAGAATTAGGACAATAGATTCTCCCATCACATTCTCCTCTGATCCATTCAAACCTGCTGCACTCAGCACCATCTCATTATTGAATTACATTACTTACAAAAGTTTTAGCAATATAACATCCTCATAAGGGGGAAAAAAACACCCCAAGTGACTTTGCCAATAGATGGAAACTGGAATTCAAACTCCAAATCATCACACTGTGTTTGGGTTCCATTTGAATTCCTCTTGCAGGTCTTTGACACTTTCATCTCTAGTCATAGTGACTCTGATTTAGGATTAAAGAAATCAAAGCATCGTCTCCAAGCACAGACAGCTGAGAACACTGCATTACATGACACTTTGAGAGGTGGAGGGATAGAATGCGAAGAAGATAAACTCTACATGCCTCAGAAAGGAGGAAACCGTTCTGGAGTGCTGGGGAAGGAAGGAACCACTGAGTCACCCCATCTCCTTCCAGTGTCACAGAGGCTGAAGTGACAATTTTTTCCTGCCCCTGCTTCTCTTCATTATATATAAATACATTATAACTGAAGAAAAGGTCCTCAAATGCCGTTGAGCACACTCCAGAGCAATGTGAGAACAACAGAGAATGATACAATCTATCATTGGTGACTCTAAAAACAACAGTGCAATAAGAACAGTATAAATGTGATGCTCCTTGTTTTGTGGAAGGAGAGACAAACTCCCATTACTCCTGGAACAATGGAGTGGATAGAAAGGACAACCGGGTCCACCTCAAAAAAGGGAGAGCTGCAAAAGACAAAAATGGGCAACTCGTCTGGACAAGCTGAGGGATAACACTGATGCAAACGGTTCAAACAGCTTTAAAGGTTACTATGTGGGAATTAGCAAAAGCATTAAAGAACAAGTGTTGGGATAGCCCTAGAGGTTTTTATGGTGTTTAGCTCTCTTGCAGATTCTCTGATGATAGTTAAGGGCTGAGCTCCGAGTGAAGCTTTTCCCGCACTCACGGCATTCATAGGGCCACTCCCCCTTGTGGGCTCTTTCATGTCTGATAAGGTTGAGCTCTCATTGAAGCTTTTCCCACACTTGCTGCATTTATAGGGTTTCTCACGTGTGCGGATTCTCTGATGTTGAGCAACATTTGGGCTCTGAGAGAAGCTTCTCCCACACTCAGTGCACTCATAGGGACTCTCTCCTGTGTGGAGTCTCTGATGTCTCGTGAGCTGTGAGCTGCGAATGAAGGTTTTCCCACACTCACGGCATTTATAGGGTCTCTCTCCGGTGTGCATTCTCTGATGTGTATGGAGGTGTGAGCGGCGACTGAAGGCTTTCCCACACTCACCGCATTTATAGGGTCGCTCTCCGGTGTGTATTCTCTGATGTCTAGCAAGGTATGAGGTGTGAGTGAAGGTTTTCCCGCACTCGCAGCATTTGTAGGGTCTCTCCCCCATGTGGATTCTCTGATGTCGAGTGAGGTGGAAGCTGCAGTTGAAGGTTTTCGCACACTCAGAGCATTCATAGGGTCTCTCTCCCGTGTGAATTGTCTGATGTCTAATGAGATTTGAGCTCCGACTGAAGGTTTTCCCACACTCACAACATTCATAAGGCCTCTCCCCTGTGTGGATTCTCTGATGTGTCTTGAGGTCTGAGCGGTGAGTGAAGGTTTTCGCACACTCAGAGCATTCATGGGGTCTCTCTCCCGTGTGAATTGTCTGATGTCTAATGAGATTTGAGCTCCGACTGAAGGTTTTCCCACACTCACAGCATTCATAAGGTCTCTCCCCTGTGTGGATTCTCTGATGAGTCTTGAGGTGTGAGCTGTGAATGAAGGTTTTTGCACACTCGGAGCATTCATAGGGCCTCTCCCCTGTGTGGATTCTCTGAGGTGCAGTAAGTTCTGAGCTCTCAGTGAAGCTTTTCCCACGCTCACACCATTCATTGGGTTTCGCATCAGTGTGAATTGTCTGATGTTTAATAAGGGCTGAGCCATCACTGAAGTTTTCCCCACACTCAGTGTCTTTTTTCTTCCTCCTTCCTGTCAGGATTCTCTGCTGGGTTGTGGTTTTTTTGAGGTCCTTGTGAGTTCCCCGACAGTAAATAATTTTATTAAATTTCTCCCCTGGCTGGTTTCCCTGCTCTCTCTCTGGTCTTTGCTGAATCTCACAGATTTTTCCCTGCTCATGATTCCTGGATATGTTCCCTCTGGTTATTTTCGATAATATTCCGTGAGGTGCAACTTGCGCAGCATCTTCCTGCTGAGACTTCTGCTCCTCATTCTCATTCACCATTGCATCACCTGCTGGGACAGAGAGAGAAACCTCAAACAGGGATGGAAAAGGAAAAAGCAAACCAAAATAAGTGCTGGAGAGATGTCAAAAACCAGGAACTGAATTCCCCTAACTCTTCCCCAAAAAGGGAGACAGGAGGGGATCAATTCTGCCTTCATATCAAATCCAAATTGTCAGTAGCTTCCCACTGATATGTGTCAGTTAGGATCTGTAGGAAGCCATAAGCTATATATGTCCTGAGGATACACCATCTGCTGGGGACAATCCTCCTGAACTCAGAGAGCTCCCAAGGTCTTTGTAGGGTATCCCAGATTTTTCCATCAGGCACTTACAGATTGAGTTAGTTTAATATTTCCTCACCTGCGCAAGGACGTCTCAGGAGCTCTCTTTCCCCTGAAACCTCGAGGTCTGGGACCCATGGCTCTTTCCCTTGTTCCAGCTGGGAAATAAGATCAGGTTTGGAAACTGGAAACCCTGCTCAGATGAAAGAAAACAAATGACATCAGGTGAATTCCTAAGACTTTGTAATAAAAAATAATTATTAATTTAACTCAGTGCTTAGTAAACCAGTGAAATCACAGGGCCTCCTCTCCAGGTTCTGAAAGGTGCAGAACACCCCGCTTATGAGAGGCTGAACTATTCACATATATGCTGGGAACACACACAGACAGATACTGTGACAGTCTCTAACCGTATATTCACTCTTTTGCAAAATTATGATATATTTTGTACAAAGTATGTCTTGTTAGGCATAATTTGGAAATTGAATATATGCTGAACTTTATTGTCCTGTTAAAATATGTGTAGCAACACTGTGTATGTAAACATATGAGATTTTACTGTAGATGTTTCTGAAAAAATGCTAGAATTCTGCAGAACAGCCAGAGACCAGTTCCTCAGAGACAGCAAAGCTATCACCTGGTTAAACGGCCATTCTCCAGCAGGGGGAAGGTGTGAACAAGAAATTTACATTCCATCTCAGGGACGGCTTGAAGCTCAAATCCACAGCAGACAGCCCATCACCATGACTCAGCTGAAAAATGAGGCTGTTTCTAACACAAAGGACTGAATAAGAAGAAGAGGTGGGGAAAATGCTTGAGAGTATCTCTCCCCTTTTCTCTCTGCTCATCTGTCTGTTTATTCCCTCTGGGGCACCTGGCATTGCCATGGTCAGAAGACAGGATCCTGGGCTACATGGACCTTTGGTCTGACCCAGTATGGCCGTTCTTATGTTCTAAACTACAGAGAGGGTAAATCCATGTCTCAGAAATTGAAGAGTCCAGACAGAGGTCAAGTCTCCCTGGCACTGCTTCTTGCTGACAGGTCCAGAGACAATGCGAGAGTCCTGGGGAAGCTGGGAATGGCCAGCATGGGCTGGTGGGGTTCTGTGCAGTAAGGAACAGGAAGGGCAGGGAGATCACTGAATGCAGGATCTCAGCACTATTCGAGGTCAGGAAAGCACATACTGCGGCATCAGGGAATCTAGTGAGCCCAGTGTAATGGGAGGGAGTATGAAAATCCCTGGCTGTGGAGAATGCTGGGAAATCAGAAGCAACAGACACATTCATCTGGAAAAGCAGAATGTGAAAAATAAGGATCAGGCCAGGTGACTTCAGGAATGATGGACCCCAAGATCCAAGGAGCCTGCAGAGAAGAGAGATTGTGGCTACTGCAGATGGGGTTGGGGGAGCAAGACTCAAGATGTTTCACTACCATCCTGGGCCACTGTCACATCCTGGGGGGCAATCCAGACCAGTGCAGAGTTGTGTAATCCTGGGTGATCTGAAATGTTCTGCTGGAGCTCCCTTGTCTGGATGCTCCCAGCCAGCATTCAAGGCCACCCTGAGTGTCTGTGTGATCAGTAACCCTGGACCAGCAGCTCTGACTCCAGCAGCCTGCTTCTTACACCCCGGCACATTCTGGATTCTACCAGCCTGCTATACACCTGTCAGAGATAGTAACATATCCACTCCTGAATTTTTCCCAAACCACGTGCTCTGCAATGTCTACTTTTTCCTGGACCATTCACAAGAATAATAAGGCTTCTCTGCACCTGGTGGCTGGGGGGGGGGGAGGAGGAGGAGGTCTTTGAAATTTTTTCAGCCCTTTTTCTCGGGGTTTGACCTGGTGGCTGAGCGTCTCGCCATCCACGGCTGCAGCGAGAGAAGGCCCCCGGCCGCCCCGCAACGCCACGGACAGGGATCGGGCCCCTGGAAGTCTGAAAAAAAATTTCCCCGATGCCAGAAGGGGAAGGGGGGGAGCTCCGGCAGCCAGGCCAGTCCCTGGAGCTCAAAAAAAGGAAAAAAGGATCGGGCCCACCTGAGGCAGGGGGCCCTGCTGCATGGCAGGCGACGCGGGGGGACCGGGGGAGCCCGGGATTTGGTCCAGCAGGCCCGGGAGTCAGTAAGGGAAAGCGGACGAGGCGGCGCGAAGCCGGGTGCCTACAGCCATACCGGACCGAACGCCCCCGATCCCGCCCGATCTCGGAAGGTAAACCGTCCCGGGCCTGGCTAGTACTTGGATGGGTGACTGCCAGGGAATCCCAGGTGCCGTAGGCAGCTTTTCCCGGTCTGAGCCAGCTCTCTCCTTTTCTGGGGAAGAAGGGCGGGAGACGGGGGGCAAAAAGCCCCTGGTCGCCCCTCAGCCCCTGGCTCCTCCAAGTCAGATGGTCACAGCCGGAGGTCAAGGGTGTGGGCGGCGGGTGCCCAGCTCCCCCGCTGGCTTCCTCCACCGGGGACCCATGGCCCCAAAAGAAGCCGCAGGGCGAGCCCCCGGCCCCGTGACGGACTCGTTCGGACCTCCGGCCCGAATGGAAAAGTCGAAAATCCCACCCCCCGTTTCAGCGGGACCAACCTGGAATCCTGTCCGACGTTGCGGTTCCCTTGGTCAGCAGAGGTGACTTTGGGCGACCCCTTCTGGACATCCGCAAGACAACCGGCCATGAGGTCAACCCATTAGTTTGAATGGGGCTGACCTGATGGCCGAGCAGGGACTTTGAAAATTTTTCAGCCCTTTTCCTCGGGGTTGACCTGGTGGCTGAGGGGGGACTTTGAAATTTTTCACTAATCTGACAATACTACTTTCCAGCAAGAGGGCAGAGCACCCCCTTGCTCCGTATCTCCCACAAACTCGAAAGGGCTTGGCTCCTTTGTCTTCTTACATGAAAGATAACTTGGGAGTCTCTGCCTCTCTTTTGTATAGTTCAGTGAACCTCTGAAAGGGAGTTTTATGAAGGTTCCCCTCCAAAGTAAAAGTCATTCAAGCTGTGAGGAAGGAGGCCTGGAGTCTCGCAATGAAGGAAGTTCAATGCTGGTTTCTTCCCCTGCTGGTGTTTGTTAAAATGCAAATTGGCCTGTTCCTGCGATATCCTCTCCTACCTGATGCTGAGTGGTTACCTCTGCATAGTTTGACGGTTTCTTTTTTGTAAATTGCATTCCCATTTTCTCTTAATGTACCTTGAATGTGCCTTCAAGGTAGCAGAACCACCCGTCTTTGTCTAGGGTGGGGTAACTTCAGCCCTGGCTGGCAGCCGTGCTTTAAGAACAGCATTCCCAAAATGTCTGTACTTCTGCATTTGTCCTCCAGACATACACTACGCAATATTAATGAACATGATGTCATTAGCTTTCTATTACTATCTTAGGCTAGGTACACACTACAGCTCACATTGGTATAAATTATGTCACTAAGGGATGTGAATAAACTGCCCCCCTGAGCAACAGAAGTTACACAGACTTAAGTGCAGGTGTGGACAATGCTATGCCAGTGGGAGATCTTTCGCCACCAACATAGCTACTGCTGCTCCAGGGGCTGGAGAAATTAAGTCAATGGGAGAGCTCTCTGCCATTGGCTTAGAGCATCTGTAGTGCAGCCACAACCTTCCTTTTAAAAACAGTAGATCCTCAGAGTTACGAACACCAGAGTTACGAACTGACTGCTCGACGACATGTCATTTGGAACTGGAAGTACTCCATCAGGCAGCAGCAAAGACACACACCCACACCCCGCCAAACAAAACAAGGCAAATACAGTACCACACTGTGTTAAACATAAACTACTAAAAAATAAATGGGAAGTTTTAAAAGAAAGATTGGACACGAAAAGGAAATGGTTTCTGTGCTAGTTTCATTTAAATTAAGATGGTTAAAAGCAGCATCTTTCTTCTACGTAATAAAGTTTGAAAGCTGTATTAAGTCAATGTTCAGTTGTAAACATTTGAAAGAAGAACCACAACGTTTTGTTCAGAGTTACGAACTTTTCAGAGTTACGAACAACCTCTATTCCCCAGGTGTTCGTAACTCGGACATTCTACTGCACAGTTTAAGACATTAGTGAGTTGGGGTACACTGAATGGGTCAGGCCCGCTGAAACCAACTCCTCATTTTGTCCAGCCCTCCATTGCATCACAACTCCCTACAGGACCTATGTCATGGTACGTCTCTTTCCCCCTGCCCCCAGACGTCCCAGCTCACAGGAACTCTTCACCCCAAACCTACTCCCCACCAGCCTACCACCGCCTGGACACACCCCTGCTCTCCAACACCCTCCCTCCCACTGCCTGGACTCTCCCGAGGATTGGTATTTATTATTTCTATTACTGTAATGCTCATATCTCCAGCCACTGACCATCATCCCACTGTGCTGGACGTTCTACAGACACAGAACAAAAACAGTCCCCTGCCCACGGAGCTGACAATCTAAGAATCAGACAAGAGACAGATGGGGACAGACAGACAGGTGGGGGAAGTGTCCCAGTTTGTACACTGAGCCAAAAGCTAATGAAGAGATTGTGAAATCTTCAAGAGAGGAAATTTACACGAAGTAACAAAGAGAAGGATCCTGTTTATGAGGTAAGATCATGGAATGTGGAGGTATATTTGGCTGTACAGAGGTACACCCTGCATCCTCCAGCGTGGCGGCAAGCTGGCAGTGTGATTTGTCTCATGAACAGAAGGTCACAGCCCAGCCTGGCTGTAAAATGCTTAGAGACCATGCCTCTTCTCTGTGAGCAGCCTGTCTCCAGGGCAAAAAGCTCACACAGCTTCCACCTTCCTGGACCTGACCTCAGAGCATTCAGCATCCCCTTCTCACACCGTGCGCTTCCCATGGCGAGTCCGCACAGGCAGGGCTTCTGGGGAAGCCAGAGGGCCCTGCCCCCCAACTCTGCAGTCAGACGTGACTCTCAGCCAGCCAGTAAAACAGAAGGTTTATTAGACAACAGGAACACAGTCCAAACCAGAGCTTGTAGGTACAGGAAACAGGACCCCTGAGTCAGGTCCATCTTGGAGCCAGGGAGGCCAGAGCCCCGTCTGGGCCCCCCTCCATTTCCCCAGCCAGCTCCAAACTGAACTCTCCAGCCCCTCTTCTGGCCTTTGTCTCTTTCCCGGGCCAGGAGGTCACCTGATCTCATTGTTCTCCCACACCTTCAGTTGGCACCTTGCAGGGGAGGGGCCCAGGCCATCAGTTGCCAGGAGACAGGGTGTTGGCCATTCTCTGTGCAGACACCATCACACTAGGGCTCTGCAACAATCACACACCTTTATCCCACCACCTAGATACTTAAGAACTGCCTAGGGGAAACTGAGGCACCCCCACACTATTCAGAGGAAACATTAAGAACATTAAGGCCAATCCTCGCCCACAGACAGCCCACCAACCTGAAGCATATTCTCACCAGCAACGACACACTGCACCGTAGTAACTCTAACTCAGGAACCAATCCATGCAACAAACCTCGATGCCAACTCTGCCCACACATCTACACCAGCGACACCATCACAGGACCTAACCAGATCAGCCACACCATCACCGGTTCATTCACCTGCACGTCCACCAATGTAATCTACGCCATCATGTGCCAGCAATGCCCCTCTTCTCTGTACATCGGCCAAACGGGACAGTCCCTACGTAAAAGGATAAATGGACACAAATCAGATATTAGGAATGGCAATATACAAAAACCTGTAGGAGAACACTTCAACCGCCCTGGACACACACAATAGCAGTTGTAAAGGTCGCCATCCTGCAGCAGAAAAACTTCAGGACCAGACTTCAACGGGAAACTGCTGAACTTCAGTTCATTTGCAAATTTGACCCCATCAGCTCAGGATTAAACAAAGACTGAATGGCTCGCCAATGACAAAAGCCGTTTCTCCTCCCTTGGGGTTCACACCTCAGCTGCTAGAAGAGGGCCTCATCCTCCCTGATTGAACTAACCTCCTTATCCCTAGCCTGATTCTTACTAGCATATTTATACCTGCCTCCGGAAATTTCCACTCCAGGCATCCGACGAAGTGGGTGTTCACCCAGGAAAGCTCATGCTCCAATACGTCTGTTAGTCTATAAGGTGCCACAGGACTCTTGGCCGCTTTTATCTTAGGCTAAGTCTACACTACAGACTGTATAGCAGCAAGAAAGTCTCCCATCTACTTGCTCTATGCCACAGGGAGACAGCTCTCCCACTGACATCATTAAACCCGCAACGAGCGTCTCCCGCCAACAGAGCGCTGGCCACACCCCGACCGACAAAAGCTTTACCGACAAAGGCTATGTCCACACTAGCACTTAAGAGACATGTGTTAACCAGAGCAGCGATTGGAGGTGTAACTGCCTAGGAAGGAGTACCGCGTAAACGGATCTGGGGGTCATAGTGGACCACAAGCTAAAGAGGAGTCAACAGTGGAACACTGTGGCAAAAAGGCAAACATCATTCTGGGATGTATTAGCAGGAGTGTTGTAAGCAAGATACGAGAAGTAATTCTTCTGCTCTACTCTGCGCTGATTAGGCCTCAACTGGAGTAGTGTGTCCAGTTCTGGGCACCACATTTCAGGAAAGAGGTGGGCAAATTGGAGAAAGTCCAAAGAAGAGCAACAAAAATGATTAAAGGTCTAGAAAACATGATCTGTGAGGGAAGATTGAAAAAACTGGGTTTGTTTAGTCTGCAGAAGAGAAGACGGAGAAGGGACATGAGAACAGTTTTCAAGTATGTAAAAGGTTGTTACAAGGAGGAGGGGAAACAATTGTTTTTTCTTAACCTCTGAGGATAGGGCAAGAAGCAATAGGCTTAAATTGCAACAAGGGAGGTTTAGGCTGAACATTAGGAAAAACTTCGTAACTGTCAGGGTGGTTAAGCACTGGAATAAATTGCCCAGGGAGGTTGTAGAATCTCCATCATTGGAGGTTTGAAGAGCATGTCAGAAAAACACCTGTCAGGGATGGTCTAGATAATACTTAGTCCTGCCATGAGTGCAGGGGACTGGACTAGGTGACCTCTCAAGGTCCCTTCCAGTCCTATGATTCCCAGAGCTTTGATGGTTATTTCAGTGCATCTGCAAACAAGCTTTCCCATGAGGCATTGCAAGCCCTACCCAAAATTCCATTTGGCTACCTGCACTGTGGGATAGCTACCCACAGTGCAGTGCTCCGTGCATCGATGCAAGCAATGCTAGTGAGGACGCACTCCGCCAACACAAGGAGCATGGTGTGGACACAAGATCGACTTGCTTAATTCACAGCCTTGACGTCGACTTACATAATGTCGACTTAACTTTGTAGTGTAGACATGGCCTCAAAAGGGCTTGGCAGTTTGAGTGTGTCTATCGCTTCCCAGTTGAGAATATTTTCAAGTGCTGTAAAATCCACATGCAGACTCTGACATGGTCTGCTCTTGAAAGTTTTGCCAGGATAACTCTGTTGTTTAGGACTCTGAAAAATCACCCCTATCCCACACCAGTGCTGAGGGGGCTCTGGGCTGAGTCTGAGGCAGGGGGTAGGGGTGCAGGAGGGGGTGAGGGGCGCAAGCTCTAGGAGGGAGTTTGGGTGCAGGAGGAGGCTCCAGGCTGGGGCAGTGTTGGGGTGCAGGAGGGTGTTTGGGGTGCTGGCTCTGGGAGGAGGCTCAAGTCTGGGGCTTGGAGTGCAAGAGGGGGTTGGGGTGCAGGAGGCAGTGAGGGGTGCAAGGTCTGGGAGGGAGTTTGGTTGCAGGAGGGGGGTCTGGGCTGGAGTAGAATGTTGCGGTGCAGGAGGGGGTTTGGAGTGCTGGCTACAGGAGGAGGGTCAGGGCTGGGGCTTGGGGTGCAGGAGGGGGCTCGGGGTGTTGGCTCTGGGAAGAGGCTCAAGGCTGGAGCTTGTGATGCAGGAGGGGGTTCAGGGTGCAGGAGGGGGTATTGGGTGCTGGCTCTGGGAGGGGGTTCAGTGCTGAGGGTTGGGGTGTGGCCTCCTGCCAGGCAGCACTTACCTCCGGCGGCTCCCGGTTGGTGGTGCAGCTTGGCTGCTGCTAAGGCAGGTTCCCTGCCTACCCTGGCCCCACGCTGCTCCCGGAAGGGGTTAATGTGCCCCTGTGGCCCCTGGGGGGAAGGGATGGGGGCACGTGGCTCCACATGCTGCCCCTCTCTGCAAGCACCTCCCCTGCAGCTCCCATTGGCCACAGTTCCCCGTTTCTGGCCAATGGGAGCTGCGGGGGCAGTGCTTGCACGCAGGAGCAGCACACAGAGGGAGACCCCCAGCACCCTGCTCCCCCAGGCTGTGCTGGCCACTTCCGGGAGCGGCGTGGGGTCGGGGCAGGCAGGGAGCCTGCCTTAATGGCAGTCCCACTGCACCACCGGTTGGTGACCACCGTGCTCTTCCCCCCAAGCGTTGTGTAGCAGGGGAAGGGAGAGTGCTCGTGTGTGGGTCACAGGCATCTTCGGAGGATGCTGAAACTGGGCAGAGGAGAGGTGGCATTGTAGGGGTGACATGAACCTTAATTAGTCACTTCCCCTTCTAGTAACCACGGGGACAGGAATCCTTACCCAGCAAGGTCACATTCTCGTAGTTCTCCTGCATGACGTCTCTGTAGAGGGCTCTCTGAGCGGGGTCCAGCAGAGCCCACTCCCCCTCGGTGAAATACACAGCCACCGCCTCGAAGGTCACCGGCCCCTGAAAGAGAAAGAGTCCAACCCTCAGTACCTGCTGCCCCACTCACAGCCCCACTATTCATGGGGGAGAGGAGACAATCAAAAGGAAGTTCTGGATGGCTCACCATCAACAGAGTCCCACCCTGGTCAAAGCATCCAGAAAACACCTGGGTGAGGGGACAAAAAGAGCCCCTTGTCTCTCCCAGCACATTCATCACACAGCTACTCAGCACAGACTTTGCCTATCTTGGCAGCCATCTCTCACAGGGCAGACACAGATGTCGAGATTCAGCACAGAATCTGCTGTGCCAGCCTTGCCTTTGGCAGACTGCCTCGCCAGGCGTTTAACGATCACAACACACACTAGGCGTTTAGTTTACAAAGCGGGGGTAAGCCCAACTCTCCTCCCCGGCTGCGAGACATGGGTGACCTACAGAAAACACCGGAAAAACCCGGAACGCCAGCCCCAGCACTTTCTTCGGAAGATCCTCAACGTAAAGAGGGAGGATCATCGCACTAATGTCAGGGTCCTCACGAACGCCAACATCTTCAGGGTTGAGGCCCCTATTTCCAGCAGCAGATGAGGTGGAGCGGGCACTGTGTGCGCATGCCTGCTGTGTGCTTACCAAAACAACGGCCGTATGCCCAACTCACCAAAGGAGAAAGGAAATGGGGAGGCCAAAAGAAATGCTTTAAAGACACCCTCAAGAAAAACAGCAAGAAATGTGACATTGACACCACACACTGGGAGAACAGGGATAACTGGCGAAGACTTGTCAGAGCGGGAACATCCCCTTTGTAGGAAAATTGCCTTGCCCTGGTCGCAGAAAGACACCAGAAAAGAAAGGAAAGACAACGGTCACGCAGCAATCATGGCCCAACCCTGTCTTCCAACACCATCTGCAATGTCTGCCAATGAGCCTGTGGCTCAAGGATCGGACTCCTCAGTCACTGAAGGACCCACAAAAAATCAAACCTGTGGAAGAGATCCTCGACCTCGAGAGCTCGCCAGCGACTAGCCACAGACTGATACAGGAGATGGAGCCCCCAGCAGGGTCCAGGGAGAACTCCCTGGTAGGAAGCCCAACACCCTCATCATTGTGAAGAACTGGATCTGAAGGGAGAGGCATGTCCCCTAAGCCTCACCGCTGGGTTCCCCCTCACACAGCAGCCGCTGGTGAGTTGGGTCAGGCTCCAGCACTGGGAGTCTGGTCCGTTTTCCTAGCCCCATCTAGGTGGGTTGTTTCCTGTTCCACAAAATTGGGGCATTTCCACCTCCAAACTGCATAGGTCTGTGTAATGAGGCCTTACTGAATTCCGGGAATTCCAGCCTTGTGGGAGGAGCCACTGGACCCGGGACCCAGCATGATACGGGGGACAACTAAGGAATAACAGGGCTAGGAGTGGGGGTCATAGGTTCAAAATTAGGGATCCAGAGGCGATGGGGAAGCACCAAGCAGAGAATCCTGGACAGCACCCACTGCTCCTCAAAGCTGTCAAGTAAGCCAGTGGATGCAGTCCAGAGGACCTCTGCCTGGATAGGTGAGCAAGGGAAGAACAGAAATAGGCACCTCCCCATCCAGCATCCTCCTGGTATTGTAGATGGCCACTTTGGCCAGGGCCAGGAGGAGGCTGATGAAGAGGTTTTGCGACTTCGTGGGGCCATGGACAGTTTATATTGGAAAAGACGTGGGGAAAGATGCAGCCGGAATTTCAAAAGGAGGTTCTGGAGGAGCCAGAATAGGGGCTGCAACCTGGTGCATTCCAGATAGGCGTGTGTCAGGGTCTCTCTCACAACGCAAAATGGACAGGTGTCGGGGGTGGGGGTGAACCACGCCAGGTACACGCCTGCGCTCACGGCTCTGTACACAGCCACTGTAGTGAGGAGAAGTGGCCTGCCTCTGACCTAGAAGGGGAAGAACCACCCTCTGTACCCAGGTGGGCAGTGCCACACCTGCCTCGCCCTTCCCACCAGATGTGGACAGATGGGACAGGAAGTATAAAAGGCAGAGCCCCTAGTTCAGTTGGAGCTGAGACAGTGAGGGAGACAGATGTCCTCCTCCCGGAGGAACCAGAGGAGCTGCCGTTGGCTACCTGTCCCGAGGAGACGGAGGGCCGCTGCTGATCCAGGTACACCCCGAGGGGAAGGGAGGAAGTGGCCTAGGGGCAGGCAACCCCAGTCTGGCCGTAGTGCAGCTGGAAATGCAGTCAGTGTTATAAAGCTGTATGGAATATGTGAGACACATCATATTTTTATTCATACCAAGATTATAAAATTGCAACGAATCGTGCCAGATATGCTGTGTAAGGTGTCAGTAGAAATGTTATGATATGCCAAGTACAATAATCTTGTTTCTATGACTGTATCCCCTTTGCATTGTGTGTTATAGGTAGGTACGATATACCTACCTATAACTGGATGTCACATTTCAGGAAGGATGTGGACAAATTGGAGAAAGTCCAGAGAGGAGTAACAAAAATGATTAAAGGTCTAGAAAACATGAGCTATGAGGGAAGATTGAAAAAACTGGGTTTGTTTAGTCTGGAAAAGAGAAGAATAAATTGCCCAGGGAGGTTGCAGAATCTCCGTCATTGAGATTATTAAGAGCAGGTTACACAAACACCTGTCAGGGATGGTCTAGATAATACTTAGTCCTGCCTTGAGTGCAGGGGACTGGACTAGGTGACCTCTCGAGGTCCCTTCCAGTCCTACCATTCTACGATTTGTATTTCAAAACTGGTGCAGTGGAATCCCCGCTGATGGACCACTCCACTACTGTTAGGGCCCTGGGCTGGGAGCCGGTGGAGTCAGGTGAGCCCGAGTCCCCATACCACCCTACCCTTGTGGTGGCAGCCTCCCCACTGCAGGCCAAAAGGCCAATGTTCACCTATCGCCAGCCAAAGCTAGGACACTAGACTATTCACCGCTCTGCCCTGCCTTAGCATTGGAGCCTTGCATCGCCAGTGCCACGCCCTGCCTGAGGGCCTGGGCCCCTAAACCGTTGTCTGCTCTGCCCCTGCCTAAGGACCCAGAGCCGACAGACTCCTGGGTGGCCCTGCTCCTGTCTGGGGTTTTTGCCTGGATTGCTAATTCCCCTGAGACTAGGCAGGTGCTCCTGAGGACATGGTGAGGTGGTGCGGCCTCCCTCCGACCCAGACGGAGAGGGACGATTCCACCACCACTACAGTCTGTTCCTAGAATCTAAGACACTCATTAAACAAATTCCAGCAGGTTTGCCACACCCCGTCCTCCTCCCTTCCTCCACCCTGTGTATTTCCTGTCCCGTTCCAATCTCTAAACCAGACTGACGAAACCTTAATTTGCTCTCTCTCTCGTCCAACAGGAACCCACCAGCAACCCCACCAATAATCCCTACCTGAACTGGTTCCTCTGCAGCCATTTCTCTTCCCTGTTCCATG